>NW_006921796.1:720315-721294 GCF_000298275.1 Orycteropus afer afer | reverse complement strand
TGAGTGCTTAACCACTGTACCACCAGAACTCCTACTGCATTTGGTAGGGTGACATAATTGAAGGAGGGATATTTACTTTGTTATGTGGATGGTCCGGGAAGGCTTCTCTGAGGAGGTGATGTTTGAGCTGAGATCTGAGGATTGGAAGCCAGGTAGACAAAGCAACAAAGAGAGAGGTGGAGGGAGCCCCAAAGGTGGGTCAGTGTGTCTAGAATACAGTGAGAGCAGAAATAGTGGCATTAGACATCTAAATAGTGATGCTAGGTGGACAGTCAGAGTTCAGGGGATAGGTCAGCTGGAAATATAAATCCCTAAATCACCATCCTAGAGGTGGAATTAAAGCCACAAGAGCGTAGGAGATTAGCCGGTGCAGGAGGTGGCGGGGGCAGTTTCCCAGGGTGCCTGTGCTACTGGAGGCATGCGAGAAAATTTATAACTTTAGGTGCTACACAGTTAAACATTAAAAATTGTCTTGCACTTATTTTTAGCGTATTAGAAAAAAAAAAAAATACAGAGCCAGACATGGAAAAAGACATGATAACAACAACAACAATTTGGTAAGCAATATGATATCTTCTTTTAAACAAATTTAGATGTATTTTAGGAAGCAGGCTGACCTATGGGGGAAATATACAGCTAATATGGGACATGAAAAATTTCTGAACAAGTTTAGGAGTTTAGGGGGCAAAGATCGAAGGAGAAAGAGCTCCACTCTCTTACTTTATTTGGAAGGGGACTTAGCAATGAGCCAATCAGTCTTCCTTTCTGTTCAAGGAATCATCCTAGGGCATGTTTGCCAAATTCATCGCTAACAACAAGAGCCAGCAGCACATGTCCAGTTTCATTGCTTATTTTAGTTTCCCATGTTTCACAGAGGATTTGCTGGGAACTCCTGCTGATTCAGCTTTACTGTGATGGCCATCTAGAAGGCAACATTAATTATTTCACTTACTAATGGCTGACAGTGTTTGAATCTCTG
>NW_006921796.1:718218-720010 GCF_000298275.1 Orycteropus afer afer | reverse complement strand
ATACAGTTAAGGAATTGAACATGCTAGGTCTTGGCTTCTGGCATATGTTTTTTTTTTTTTTTTTCATATAAAAGAAACTATCTGAATATCAGACTTTTGAGCTTGAAAGACAAGTAACGCTCTACTGTGGGAGGCAAAGGGAGGCCGGGCGCATGTGTATGAAGAGGGATAAGCTGGATAGAACAGACTTTGGGCCACAAGACACTGGGAAGCCCTGTTTTTTTCCCACCTCCCAGCATTTTGTGTTGGTGAAATTGGTTAAAAGGAAACCTTGGGAAATCAAAGATTATTAGTGGTTACTAGGAGTGGGAGGGAGGGGCAAAGGGGAGTTTTTGCTTAGGGGACCTTGAGATTATATTAATGGTAGTCGAATGATTTGAAAAAAGTAGTGAGAATAGTTGCACAGCTTGAAGAATAGAATCAATGTCACTAAGTCATGGAATCATGTAGAAATTGTTGAGGTGCCATGTTTTATTATGTATATTCTCACCATGATTAAAAGAAAAAGGCAACCTTGAAGAAGTAGATATGTGGGAGACAAAAATAGGAGCTATCATTTATTGAGTACTTGTCATGCTCCTGGTACCATCCATAAATTAACTCACCAAATCCCTACCAAGACCAAAAGAGGTACTAATATCTATTTTATAGTTGAGGAAACTGAGAGGTTAAGCAACTTGCCTAAGCTTAGGCATCACTGCAAGTAAGTTGCAGAGCCAGGATTCAGAAGCCTGGTGGTCTGCTTCCAAGAATCTGCCCTCTTAACCATTGTGCTGTGCCATCCTCTCAGGAAGGTCACTGAGGGGCAACCCACAGCCTAGGGAATGTGGAAGGTGGGGAGGGAGGAGGATGCTGTTGCTAGGCAATCCTAGGTGTTAATTGAATTTGCCTCTTCCCAGCTATCACTCTATCATACTGTGGTGGCTTGTATGTTGCTACAATGCTGGAAGCTAGTCACTGGTATTTCAAATACCAGCAGGGCCACCCATGGTGGACAGGTTTCAGAGGAGCTTCCAGACTAAGACAAATTAGGAAGACAGGCCCGATGACCTACTTCCAAAAAATGAGCCAATGAAAACTTTATGATCACAATAGAATATTGTCTGATATAGCACTGGAAGATGACCCCCCCCCAGGTTGGAAGGAACCCAAAATACACAGTGGCCAGAACAATGGACTTGAGTACGTCAACCAACATGAAGATGATTAAGGATCAGGTAACATTTGATTTTGTTGTATATGAGGTTACCATGGGTTGGAACTGACTTGACAAAAACCAACAACAATAAAAACAATTGAATTTGTGTGAGTAGCATGGGTTTATTTGTTTGTTTCAACTCACTAGTTTATTCCTAAGCAGAGGAAGCTGTCTGGAATGCCTGTGGCTCTGGAGACACAGGAGTGAACCTAGAGTTCCCTCTGGGAGGACTGGAGAGAAGCTGAGCAGAGTCCTCCTAGGCAGGCAGCAGCGCCCCCTAGGGCTCAGCCTTGCTTGGCCTCAGACCACAGTCCCTTGTGGGCTGTGTGCTGGCTTTCTGGGGGAACACTGATGCCAACCCAGATCATGTCCTCTCCCACCAATCACGCTTTGAAACAGTTTATGGCTGTGACTCCCTCTTGGTTTTGAAAAAGAAACAAACTCATTCATCCCCTTTTAGTTAATATCAGTTATCTAAAAGGGAGCCATAAGGTCCCTGAATGGTACAAGTGGTTTCCTAACCTAAAGGTTGGCAGTTTGAACCCACGCAGTGGCAAGACGGAAGAAAGGCCTGGGGACTTGTTTCCATGAAGA
>NW_006921796.1:715353-717107 GCF_000298275.1 Orycteropus afer afer | reverse complement strand
TTCTCACCAAGCACAGCTACCTCAAAATCTTTTATTTGTGGTTTTAAAACAACAGCGAGGCCACATGGCATAGACCTACTGCCACCGAGTTGATTCCAACTCACAGCAACCTCATGTGTTACAGAGTAGAACTGCTCCATAAGTTTTTCTTGACTATAATCTTTTCCCTTTCTTTTAAATTTAATTTTTGGTGAAAATTGACACATCAAAACATGCTCCCATTCAACAATATCTACAAATATTGCTCAGTGACATTGGTTATGTTGTTCACAGTGTGTCAGTATTCTTATTTCTGCTCTAGTTGTTTCACCCTCATTAATTTAGACTCCAAAACCCGTAACTGTCATCGCTGAGTTGTGTCAGACTCATAGTGACCCTATGGGACTGAGTGGAACTACCCCATAGGGTTTCTAAGGCCGTAGTCTTTTTGGAAGAAGATTGGCAACATCTGTCTCTTGTGGAGTGTGAGGTGGGTTCAAACTGCCGACCTTTCAGTTAGCAGGCAATTGCTTAACCACTGCACAACCAGAGCTCCTTAATTTAAACTCACTGCCCTCTAAAGGTCTCATCTATGCTTTAGAATTACTGCTGTCCCTTTGGACTCATGCAGATAATTTTTTTTAAAGCTCAATATTCAAGGATGACATTTTTTACTTTTTGAGCTGAATGATTTATTTGCTTAAAGATGACTTTAGGAGATAAGCAGCTCTGGTGGCATAGTGGTTAAAGCGCTTGTCTGCTAACCAAGACGTTGGCAGTTCCAACCCACCAACTGTTCTGCAGGATTAAGCAGTGTTCTTCCGTAAAGATCTACAGCTTTGGAAAACTGATGGGGGCAGTTCTACTCTGTCCTATAGGGTCACTATGAGTTGGAATCGACTCCATGGCAGGGGTTTTTAGGGGATGGTTTTGTTTCATTGAAGTTGTTGAGGATGGATAAGACCTGCCCTGTCTCTCCTGAGAATTGGAGAAGTCTGGTGAACTAATAATTGCGCTATGACATGCTAGATGACATTGAAAATTATGTTCCAAGTGCTCTTAGAGGACAAAGGGAGGAGAAAATAACTCTGGAAGAGGGGAAGAAGAGGTATTCCAGGCCAACAGACTAGCACTGAGGCATGCAAACTGGCTGCATGGGGAGGAGGAAAGGAGGAAAGGAGAAGGGATGTTTCAGAAAGTCCAGTGTGAACTGAGGTCAAAATAGAGGTCAATGGAGAGATGGAAAAAGTAGTTCCCAGCTGGATTAGGAAAGGCTTTCGTAATGCAAAGAAGTTTGAATTTTATCCAGAAAATGAAAGGAAACTCAACAATAAGAAAATAAACAATCTGATTTTAAAATGGGGAAAAAAGGTGCTCAACATTACTTGTCATTGTTGTTGCTGTGTTGTTATGTGCCATTGAGTCAGACCTGACCCCTCCTTGGGTTTCCGAGGTGGTATCACTACAGAAGTAGATTGCCCAACTTTCCTTCCGAAGAGTGGCTGGTGGGTTTGAACCCCCAGCCTTCTGGTTAGCAGTCAAGGGCCTTAGGCACTATGCTACCACTTGTCATTAGGGGGTTGCAAATTAAACAAGAATGAGACACCGCTAAACACCTATTGTTGTTAATTAGAGTGGAGTCTTCTCCAATTCCATGACTCCATGTACAACACGACAAAACAAAACGTTACCTGATCTTGCTCCAACTTCACAACCATCGGTATGCTCTGGTCTATTGTTTGGCCACTGTAAGGGCTCATCTTCTAGACTATATG
>NW_006921796.1:713738-714743 GCF_000298275.1 Orycteropus afer afer | reverse complement strand
GACTCGACGGCACTTAACAACAACAACAACAAGCAGTCCTATCATGCATTCTAGCAGTCATACTCTGAAGTATTTATCCTGCTGAAATGAAAACATATGACCACATACAAACCTGCATACAAGTGTTTGTAGCAACTTTATTTATAATTGCCTCAAATGGGAAGCAGCTAAGAAGTTCTTCAATAGATAAATGGATAAACAAACTGTGGTACGTCCATACACTGGAAAATGTATTATTTGTTAATCAGTGACCAAAAGGCACAGGTTAATCTTAAATACTGCTAAGTGAAAGAAGTTATCCATGGAGCCAGAATGAAAGCAGAAAATGCTACACACTGACTGTATGATTCCAATTATATGACATTCTGGTCAAGGCAAAACTAAAGAGATAGCAAAAAGATCGGTGATTGCCATGGGCCAAAGGGGAGGAAGAAGTGGATGTCCGGGGGATTTTTAAGAAGAGTGTAACTATTCTGTATGATTTGTAAAGGAAATGACCCAAACCCACTGATGGAGTCAATTCTGACTCATAGATACCCTATAGGACAGAGTAGAACTGTTCCATAGGATTTCTAAGGCTGTAAATCTTTGTGGAAGCAGCCTGCCATGACTTTCTCCTGTAGAGCAGCTGCTGAGTTCAAACCATTGATCTTTTGGTTAGCAGCTGAGTGCTTTAGCCACTGTGACACCAGGACTCCTTTTTATTAATAGCAGCAACCATTTATTGAACATTTAAAATGTTTTGGGGACTGTGCTTTACATGTATGATCATTTAATCCTTACAGCACCTGATGAGGTAGATCTTAAGATTATTATCTCCATTTTACAGATGAGAAAATGCACGTCTAGAGAAATTAAGTAATTTCCTCAAGATCACACAGCTAGAGGAGGCAGAGCAAGCATTTGAACCCATGACTGTCTGATTCCAATTTCTGCATTTAACCACTTTTTACTTGGTACTGTGTTATGAAATTACTGTTCATCATACAAAAATCAGTTGGATTC
>NW_006921796.1:674381-695702 GCF_000298275.1 Orycteropus afer afer | reverse complement strand
AAAGGTGGAGCTGGTGTATTTTATTGTTTTGGTTATTAATTCAGGTGTACTAGGTTGCTTTGCAGTTTTCTTTGTGATGATGGAATCACTGTGTGGAATGTGGATGTAGGTCTCTGTTCATTGTTCAGGGGGTTTAGGACTTGAGCCAGCAGGTGTGGTGGCTTAATGTGTTTTTTTCTATTGGATGAGGCAGGGGAGAGGCAGGGAAAGGAGGAAGAAAAGAGGAAAAGAGGCTCCAAGGTGCCAGTAGCCATTTCCAGGACTTTGAGTAGGCTGCTAATGATGACATTATACTGCTACCCACAGGCCCACAGCTCAAGTTTGGTAAAGACCCCAATGGTTAGGGAGCTGCCACTTTCCGCCAGGTTCAGACAGTCACAAAAACCCCATACTCCAGGCCCTTCCATGCCAAAAAGCTGTCCTGGAATATCTGCCCTGACCCGTGCCACAAGTTTGTCCCAGGGCCCCCCACCTGTGGTGCGTTTCCCTCTCTGCTGCCAATTTAGTGGTGCCCCGAGCCAGAGTGGTCTCTGCTCCATTTCTCAGAAATGTCCCCCTCCCACTTAGGAGTGGTCCCAAATTTACTGATAAAAGTGGGTGCTGGAGTGGCTGCAGGTCTTCTAGTGTGTTCTCTCCACTGCCACAGGGAGCCCTCTGATGCCCCATCTCACTGGCCAGTCAGTGCTCTGCACGGAAGATTCATTTATTTTTATTCTATCCAGCTGTTTAGCCTACCTCTCTCTGCTTTCTTCTCCTATTCCTCTGAGTTTGGCCTTCTCTGACTTAATGAGCTGTTCAGAGCACCAGAATCCCTGCTTCAAACTGCTGCATAGTTTTTCAGGCATTAAGATGCTGTAGAGAACTAACGTGTGGGCTACAGGTAAGACGCTATCTTCCCAACCTGGAAGTTTGAGTTTAATAGAAAGTATGCTGCATTGGGTGTTAAAGAACTCCCCTGCTAGAAAGTCATTTCCCCTCTCAGATGTCTAAGTTAAAAAGTGTTCTTCTAGAATGCTGGTGGTACAGTGGTTAAAGCACTTGGCTACTAACCAGAAGGTCAGCAGTTTGAACCCACCAGCCACAAGCAGGAGAAAGGGTGCTACCATAAAGATTTACATCTTTGGAAACTCTATGGGATAGTTCTACTTTGTCCTTTAGGGTTGCTATGAATTGGGATCAATTCAATGGTAATGGGCTTTTTGGTTTATACAAATACATGTTTGCACCTACTCTTAAAAAGCAGATGTACATGCAGGACAATGGTTCTATAATTTTCTTCATAAACTAAAATGCAGACCATTGTATCTTAACACATATCTGATAGATCATATCAGTACATGTAATTCTACTTCATTGTTTTATTAGCTTTATCGATTTCCATTGCATGGTTATTGTTGTTGTTGTTAGATGCCATCTAGTTGGCTCTGACTCATAGTGTCCCTGTGACAGAACAAGACATTGTCCACTTGTGCCATCCTCACAATCATTGCTATGTTTGAGCCCATTGTTACAGCCATTGTGTCAATCCATCTCATTGAGGACCTGTCTCATTTTTGCTGGCCCTCTACTTTACCAAGCATGATGTCCTTCTTCAGGGACTGTCCCTCTTGGTTGCATGTCCAAAGTACATGAAATGAAGTCTCGCCATCCTTGCTTCAAGGGAGCATTCTGGCCGTACTTCATCCAAGACAGATTTGTTTGTTTCTCGGGCAGTCCATGGTATAGTCTATATTCTTTGTCAACACCATAATTCAAATGCATGAATTCTTTTTCAATCTTCCTTAGTCTATTCATTGTACAGGTTTATCATGCATACGTGGATATACATGGCTTGCATCAGGCACACCTTAGTCCTCAAAGTGACAACTTTGCTTTTAAACACTTTAGAGAGTTCTTTTGTAGCAAATTTGCCCAATACATGGGTATCCCATAATTTAACCAGTTCTTTATTGATGAGTTTTTTTTTTTTTTGGACAAGAATAGATATACTGTTTAATATTTATCAGGGATGCAATTTAGCAGAGTGATTAGGACTTCAGTTCCATTTTGAATCAGATCCTGGAAATATTACTAGCCAAGTGTCATGGCCTGGCAAAGCCTCAGTTTCTCCAACTGAAAACTTAAGTCAAAAATAGCCATTTCCTAGAGCTATAAAGACTAAATGAAATTATGTGCAAAACATCTAGCATAGAACTTGGCAAGAAAGCTTTCAAGAAACCTTTATGTTCTGGTTACCTAGTGGCTCTCTGACAAGAATATAACGCAAATGGGATGCCTTGAACAAATAGGAGTTTATTCTCTTACAGTTTGGAGGCTTTAAATCTGAGTTCAAAGTGCCAGGCTCTAGGGACTGGGTGAAAGCCCCTAAACCTTGGGCTTCAGCTCTGCCTCCTGTTCCCAGCCCACTGAAGCTGGTGAGTTTTCTTCACTCAAACAGCTGCTAGCTGCTGAGATGGACAAGCCCAAGGTTGACAGGTAAAAAGACAAAGTCACACACAAACCACATGGCAGGCCATTAATTCAAGTCCATAAAAGTCCTGAGGTCGGCAGAGCATGGCAGGATGCTGAACGACATGGCTACATGCAGCGTTCAAGCATGCCATAAGGTATAGACCGTTACCTAAGGCTTCTCCTTATACACAGGAAGCAGACTACATCCCTAAGGTAGCTACTCAGTTGCTCACAGTAGATTCCACCATGGAGTTGGTTACCAGTCTCATCATGGGGAACACTACATCCAGCTGCTGAGCCACTCAACCAGGCCCAGCCAAGTTGACACACAAACTTAACCACCATGCTTTATGAGTGGTCCTTGAAAAACCGGGAGTCAGTCTGTGAACAGCTGCTGAGACTTTTGCTGCTGTTGCTGTTTGATGTAGCAGCTGAGAACAGGAGGTGATTAAACACAGGATTTGATGTAACTGATGAGGTCTCTAAATTGAAAATAATTTGAGCATTTTATCACACTCTACTTTATTATGGGTCCTGTTCTGTCCATTATTTTGTGAGCTTCTCAAGGTGGACGTCAAAGCAGGAAAACGAGGGAGTCAGATCCCCAGATTTCAAACTGCTGGGGCACAGTGCCTGTAAAGTTAAGGAGTGTTTCTCAGCCTATCACATAGTATTGCATTTATCTGTTGTATATATTATTGCTTTCACATAAGCTCTAGTTTGACTAATTTCCTTAGCACAAAGTTTGAAGAACCATTGGATTCATTCATTAATCTTTCATTCATTCAGAATGTATTTATTGAGCATCTTCTAAGCCCAGATGCTTTATTAGGGCTGAGATTCATTCTTCAAACTCAGACATCTACAGTGTATCAAGGAGCAAGTAATCCCAGCAATTACAATACAGTGTTCATCCTGTTGTTGCTGTCTGGTGCCATCAAGCTGCTTCTGACTCATAGCAACCCCATGTACAACAGAATGAAACACTGTCCAGTCCTACACCATCCTCACAATTGTTGCTATGCTTGCTTGAGCCCATCTTTGCAGCCACTGAGTCTGTTTTGGTTACTTCCTGCCACTCTAACAGAAATACCACAGGTAGGTGGCTCTAATAAACAGGAATTTATTCTCTTAAAATTTTGGAGCCTAGAAGTTCAAGTTCAAAGTGCCACCTCTAGGGTTGGGTGAAAGCCTCTCGACCTTGGGCATCAGCTCTGCCTCTTGCTTCTGGTCCACTGGAGCTAGAGGTGTCTCTTCACTCAGGCAGGCGCTGGTTGCTGAGCCTGACAAACTTAAGGTCAACAAATAAAAATGGCACAGTCCCAATATTACCAAACAAGGCAGGCCACTAATTAAAGTTCAGAGACAGTCCCAAGGGCGGCAGGAAACATGGCAGGCTGTTAAATGAAGACTCAGCTACACGCAGGATTCAAGTGTGCCAAAAGCCAGAGACCTTTTTCAACGTTTCTTACATACTGGAAGCAGACCACATCCCTAAGGCAGCTACTGAGCTGCTCCAGCAGATTCCACCATGGAGTTGACTACCAATTTCACTATGGGGAATAACTACATTCAGCTGCCCAGCCACTCAAAATCAGGCCCAGCTAAGTTGACACATAACCTTAACTACGACAGTGTCAATCCACCTCATTGAGGCTCTCTCCTTTACAAAGCATGATATCCTTCTGACAGCATGACAAAAATACAAGGGACTAAGTCTGGCCATTCTCACTTCTAAGGAGCATTCTGACCATACTTCTTCCAAGACAAATTTGTTCATTCTTTTCACAGTCCGTGGTATTTTCAGTATTATTCTTTGCCAACACCACAATTCAAATGCATCAATTCTTCTACAGTCTTCCTTATTCATTGTCTAGCTTTCACATGCATATATGGCTATTGAAAATACCATGATTTGAGTCATGTACACCTTAGTCTTCAAAGTGCTATCTTTGTTCTTTAACTTTTTAAAGAGGTCTTTGGCAGCAGATTTGTGCAGTGCAATACACCATTTGATTTCTTGACTCCTGCTTCCATGGGGGCTCAAGTATAGCAGGGATTGTGGGGCTGGCACGGGATCGGGCAGTGTTTCGTTCTGCTGTGCATGGGGTCACTATGAGTCGGAAACGACTCGACGGCACTTAACAACAACAACAACAACAGCTTCCATGGGTGTTGACTGTGGATCCAAGTAAAATGAAATCTTTGGCAACTTCTAACTTTCCTCCATTTATCATGCTGTTGCTTATTGGTCCAGTTGTGAGGATTTTTGTTGTCTTTATGTTGAAGTATAATTCATACTGAAGGCTGAAGTCTTTGATTTTCACCAGTAAGTGCTTCAGGTCATCTTCATTTTCAGCAAGCAAGGTTGTGTCATCTGCATATCATAGGTTGTTCTGTGTCTTCCTCCAATCCTGATGCCATGTTCTTCTTCATACAATCCAGCTTCTTGGATTATTTGCTGAGCATACAGATTGAGTAAGTATGCTGACATGATACAATCCTGATGTACACCTTTCCTGATTTTAAACCATGCAGTATCTCCTTGTTCTGTGCAAACAACAACCTCTTGATCTGTGGATAGGTTCCTCATGAGCACAGTTAAGTGTCTAGGAATTCCCTGTCTTTGCACTGTTATCTCTAATTTGTTATGATCCACATAAACAAAAAACATAAAACAAACAAATAAAAAAACCTCACTGCCATCATTTTGGATCCGACTCACAGCGACCCCTCCTTGGGTTTCTGAGGTGGTATTATTACAGAAGTAGATTGCCCAACCTTCCTTCCGAGGAGTGGGACTATGCATAGTCAAAACACAGGTAAACATCTTTCTAGTATTCTTTACTTTCAGCCAAGATCTATCTGTCATCAGCAAATGAGGATATACCTCATTCCACAGCCTCTTCTAAAACCAACTTGAGTTCTGGCAGTTCCCTGTTGATGTACTGCTACAACTATTTTTGAATTATTTTCAGCAAAGTTTTACTTCTGTATGATATTAATGATATTGCTCAATATCCACATTCTGTTGGATCATGTTTCTTTGGAATGGGCTCAAATAGGATTCTCTTCCATTTGGTTGGCCAGGTAGCTGTCTTCCAAATGTCTTGGCATGAATGAGTGAGGGCTTCCAGAGCTGCATCTGTTTGTTGAAACATCTCAATGGGTATTCCATCAATTCATGGAGCCCTGTTTTTCATCAATGCCTTCAGCGCAGCTTGGACTTTTCTTCAATACCATCAATTCTTAATCATATACTCCCTCCTGAAATGGATGAACACTGACCAATTCTTTTTGATATAGTTACTCTGTGTATTCTTTCCATCTTATTTTGATGCTTCCTGCCTGGTTCAATATCTTGCCCATAGAATCCTTCAATATTGCAATTCAAAGCTTGAATTTTTTTCCAGTTTTTTCATCTTGAGAAATGCCGAGCATGTTCTTCCCTTTTGGTTTCCTAATTCCAGGTGTTTGCACATTTCAATACTTTACGTTGTCTTCTCCAGCCATTCTTTGACATCTTCTCTTCAGCTCTTTTACTTATCTCTTCCTTTTGCTTTAGCCACTCTCCATTAACATGCAAGTTTCAGAGCTTCTTCTGACATCCATTTTGGACTTTTCTCTCTTTTTAATTACCTTGTACTTTCTTCATGTATGATGTCTTTGGTGTCATCTGACAACTTTACTGGTCAAGTCATTAGTGTTCAAAGCATCAAATCTATTCTTGAGATGGTCTCTAAATCCAGGTGGGATATATTCAAGGTCCTATTTTTGTTCTTGTGGGCTTGTTTTAACTTTCTTCAGCTTCAACTTAAACTTGTATAAGAGCAGTTGATGGTCTGTTTTACAGTTGGCCCCTGGCTTTGTTCTGACTAATGATATTGAGGTTCTCTATTGCCTCTTTCCACAGATATTGATTTGATTCCTGTGTATTCCATCGGGTAAGGTCCATGTGAAAGTTGCTGTTTATTGTTGAGAAAAGGTATTTGCAATGAATAGGTGGTTGGTCTTGCAAAATTCTATCACACAATCTCCAGTGTCATTTCTCTCACCATGGCCATATTTTCCAACTACCAGTGTTTCTTGTTTCCAACTTTCACATTCTAATCACCAGCAATTACCAATGCATAGATTGATGTTTGGTCAATTTCAGACTGGAAAAGTAAAAATCTTCAAATTTCTTTATCTTCTGCTCCTGTGGTTAGTGCATAAATTTGAATGATCAATTTACTGTTTTTTTTTTTGTTAGGTATATGAATATTATCCTATGCTTGCAAGGAAGCTATGTTCATCATAGTTCATCATATTGAACTTCTTACAGCTTTCTGAATATGACCTTTCCCCATATTTGTATACACTGTTCTTTCTATTGCCTGATCTTATTTTTGTTAAACTTGGAAAATTCCTAGTTATACTTTGAAATGCAAATTAAATATCACTTCATAATTTGCACAAATTCCTGCTGTTGCACTTATTACTTGCACTATAAATTGCTACTTACATAAAAAAATATTTATTTATGGTATAATATGTACAGGGAGCTCTAGTAGCATAGTGTCTAAGGCATTTGACTGCTAACCAGAAGACTGTCGGTTCAAACCCACCAGCCACTCCTCAGAAGGAAGACTGGGCAATCTACTTTCTTAGTGATACCGCCTTGGAAACCCAAGGAGGGGTCGCTATGAGTCCGAGCCGATGCCACCGTAGTGAGTTGAACAGTATGTACAGGGATAAAAAAGAACATTTCAAGATCTAGCCTGAAGTACATTGCTGTCAGCAATATGATAATATCCATCCTAGAACTGGGAGTTGAAGAAGAAACCAGAGTTTGTCACAAAGGAAATGGGGTAAGAACTAGGTCCACATGAGCCGCGGGGAGTGGTGAATGGTCCGCAGCATCCCTTTCAGCAATAACGTTCTCCCAGGGACATCTGGAAGGAGAAAAGCAACAACAGCAGAAAAGGCTGGACACACTAATGTACCGCAACGATCGGCGCCTGCGCATCGCCAGCTTGGACCTAGGTTACCCGGCAGCCCGGAAACCGCGCGCTCCCTCCCAGGTAGCTCCGTCGTGCGCCGAGTCATCGATCGGAAGTCCCCTAGTGTCTGGGCTCGGCTCTGGCCACCAGCCGCCCGCTGGGTCTAGGGGGCGCCCTTATAGGAGGGGCGGAACGCCCAGATTCCTCAGAGTAGCAGGCTGGGCGGCCATCGTGGCGGCACCGATAGTTACCGCCCCGGGGTCTTCACTTGAGGCGGGAGCTGCTCGGGCCTGCCATAGTCACTGTCGCCGCCGCTAGCTCCAGGCCCCTAGGCACACGCCCGCCGCCGCCATGAAGCTAAGGGTCAGGCTTCAGAAGCGGACCTGGCCTCTGGAGATGCTGGAAACGGAGCCGACTCTGGGGCAGCTGCGCGCGCATCTGGGCCAGGTCCTGTTGCCCACCTGGGGGTACAGGTATGCGGGGGCGGCCGAGGGTGAGCCTCGGCCGCGGAGCGAGGGGTGTACCGTGGTAGAAGTGATGGTGTAACTCGGGTGTTTGCGTGCGACTGCGCTCTTGGGACCCTGGGTTTCCGTGTGTAAGCGCCGTGAGTTTTGGGGTCGCCTGTGCGACCTGCTGGCGCTAGCAACACTTAGAGCTCTGCTGGGGGGCGGGGACGCCCCAGGGCTGTCACGTGAACGCTCGGCGCTTCGGTGGCGTCGCTGTTCGGAAGCGCTCCTGGAACTGTGACTCGCGCGGGCTCGGAGCCAGTGCCCGGGTGGCGCGTCGGGTAGTGAGCGAAACGCTAGGGTTGTTTTTGCCGGAGTCTGGGCTGTAGCGAGAAATGGCCCAGCCTCCCGGAGGATCCGATCTCCTCCAGGGTAAGTAACGGACTGAGATCTGAGACCATCGAGAGGAGAGAACGCACGAGTCGCAGGATTTTTAAATTAAAATTTGGAAATAATGAGCTTGGATTGGGTTAAACCTTTCTAGAACCCAGGGGTTTAAGTTCACTTTCTGCATCTGTTCGAGTAGTTGTGAAAAAGTTTGGAAAGTAGTAGAAGTTACAAACCTGCCCTCCATCCGAAGCCACCTGTACCTTGTACCGCTGCTGTTAAAGCTGCAGAAATGTAAAGACAAGTTGAATGTCAGTGCCGGGTTTCGTGGTGACAATTTGACTTAGCCCGCTGTAAAGTTATATGAAGTACAACGTGTGAAAATGTTTCATGTCATTTTTTCCCAGGCAAGATGTTTGTGTTTTGTTAAAACTTTTGGGCCTTATAGTGACCGAACTTGCAGTTTTAGGACAGTGAAGTTGAGAGGTAATGGATCCAATTCTGTTAATAATTCATGGGGCTGCTGCTCACGCTGTGTTGTCTCCATAGAAGGTATTTTCTGGGGACAGTCACCAGGGTTTAGGGGACAAAATTAGGCTGATTATTTTCAAATATCGAGCTGGTGAACTTGGAATTTGAGCTAAGACGAAATAAAGAAGTTCTCTGGGGGCTTTTTAGGGGCATTCAAGAGAGAACCTTGTTAATTGAAGTGGTTCCATTTATAAAAGTTTTAGAAGTTTCCAGTTTATTTTTAGGGTGCTCAGTAAAGCGAGGCCATGCTATGATCTTCTGCCTCTTTCCTTTCTTAAAGTTAAAAAAGATCAAAAGGAAGATTAAAAGTAAGCTTATTTTCCTCCAATTTTTTAAAAATAAGGAATCAACATAACTCCTTTTAAGTATTGTTTTAAGTGACACGCCTAAGCGTTTTGCTTATTGCCATCATTACCTCATCATTAATTTTCAAAATTAACTTCTTTTTCAAGGGGTTTTCATATAAATGTATATATATATATTAGTATTGTTTATTAATTGTTGTTGTTATGTGCTGTCAAGTCAGACCTGACTCATAGTGACCCCTCGTTGGGTTTCCAAGGCAGTATCACTATGGAAGTACATTGCCCCATCTTCCTTCCGAGGAGTGGCTGGTGGAGTTGAACCGCTAGCCTTCTGGTTAGCAGTCAAATGCCATAGGCACTACGCTACCAGCTCTTGAAAGCACGTGAAACCCATAATAACTCTTGTTTGCCAAGAGCTTGAATTAGTTTCTCTTTCAGGTTCATTTTCACAGCTGAGGCTGATTGACAGGAAGGAATTTAAGCTGCGGTTTATGAAAGTAAAGTCATTCTTTTGACAATATGTTCATTTTATAGTAAATGGGCAATTTAAAAATGGGTGCCCATGACATTGTTATTTTTTAGTGTCTTTACTGAGCAAGTAGATTTGGGATTGTCATAAAAAAAAAAATACTTTGAACAAACCTGGAGTTTTTAGAGTTTCATTTTCTGATGAAGTTGAAATTGAAGTTCTGAAAACAGAACCGTTTTAAACCTTCCTCCTAGAAAATGACTTATTATTTTAGAAATGGCTCTTGACTTTTTTTACAGGGTGAGGAGAGGCTGACATTTTTATGAAACAGTGGTTTACCTTTTCTACAAACAGATACTGGAGCACACATCCACATTGTACTAGATACTGTTACAGAATAGGCTTTTTCTGTGACTAATCATCGGTAACGCATAGAGTTCACTTGAGATGCACTTCTTTTTTCCGCCACAGTTGAGATGGTGTTTTTATGGGCAGCTGGAAGATTTTCAACATTTTATCAAAACGTTTTGAAAACAAGCCGAGCCACTTGTTTTCTAAGAAGCAGGAGTAGTTTCTATTCCAGTAATTCCTCTACCAAAGACTTTTTGATTGGTAAGAAAATGTATGTACAGATGAAAGAAAAGTGAATTATTTTGAGCACTTTTAAAAATGCAGCATTATAAGAAAGAATATACATTGTAAGAAAGAAGATTTTCAGAGGACTTTATCTTTTAATTTGCCAGATGCTGGAGATACTGTGTTGAACTTGAAATAGAAGATCCTGATCTTATGAAATTCACGTTTTAGTGGTAGGATAGACAAGACAGGCAATGCACAGATGAATGTGGTATTTTCAAATAGTGATATTACAATAAAATAAAACAGGATGGGATAGAGGGTGATAGAGGCAGAGTGGAAGGCATCCCTGAAGCAGGGACACTTGAACTGACACCTTAATGGTGAGAAGAAGCCAGTCATTTCATGATCTGGAGGAGCATGTGCAAAGGTCCAGAGGCTGCAAGGAGGTTGCGCTGCTGTGTGAGTAGGGAATAAAGAGTGACAGGATGGATGCACAAGACGAGGTGGAAGTGGGTAGGCAGCAGATCGTAAGGGGCTGTGAAGAGGCCATGTTAGATTCTATTCCAAGTTCAGTTAGAGGCCATTGGGAGTTTTAGGCAGAGAAATTACATGGAATGAGTTATACTCTAAAAAGACCCTATTTCCTTGGATCTAAGTTGCCATCAATCATAAGGCACACAGTTTTATGAAACACTTAGGAGAGGAAAATGCTGGCAGTTAAAGTGCCATGTCATGGATTTTCATAAGTATTCCAATTTCCAAGATATTAAAATGTAAAAAAGTATGTATCTTAAAATTGATTGAAACATGAATTAATGATAGAAAATATATACCCTATTCCCTGGGCTAGAGTTTTAGTCATTAGAAATCTATGAGCTAGGTGTTTGATCTTAACAATTACTTTTGATACTTTTCTCAAAACTTTTACCTCTTGTTTTATTTTGTTGCTTAGTTCTTCTAGGGCCATACATACCTTAAATGCATTCCAAATGTATCGTTGAGGTAATGGTGACAGGTAGCTCTTACTATCCTTATCCATCTTTCTTGGCAGTTCTGACACCCGGTTTGCAATTACATTGAACAACAAGGATGCCCTCACTGGAGATGAAGAGACCTTGGCTTCCTATGGGATTGTTTCTGGGGACTTGATATGTTTGATTCTTGAAGATGCCATTCCAGCACCTAACTTACCTTCATCCACAGATTCAGAGCCTTCCTCACTCCAGCATAATGACCAACCCTCTTTGGCCACCAGCTCCAACCAGCCCAGCATACAAGGCGGACAACCAAGTGATTCCTTGCAAGGACAGGCAGCCGAATCTGATGTCGGGAATGATGACACAATGGTGGGTATTAAAGACCAAGACACGAAATAGGGTGGTTGATAAATCATACCACACCACCTGCATTGAATTCTGTATAGTCAGGATAATTGTCTGTAGATTATATATTATAATCATTAGGACATCCCCTCCACCTCTCCCACAAATGCCTTAGCAATTTTGGAGTCCCTGGTTTTTGCCCATTTATTTTGTTCTGACACTCAGTCCTTCAGATAAATCATCCCTTGGCTTCTGTTGGTGCCTCAAGCACATGATTCCCACCTTTGCTTCTTTGGTCTGTTCCAAACCTGTTGTTGGCAAGTTGATTCAGACTCATGGCGACTCCTTGTGTTACAGAGTAGAACTGTGCTATATAGGATTTTCTTGGCTGTGGTCTTTACAGAAGCAAACTGCTAGGCCTTTCTTCTAGGTGGGTTGGCACCCAGCCAAGGTGTATATTAGTAGCCAAGTGCTTTACTGTTTGCATCACTCAGAGACCTTATTAAGGTTGTATCAAACCAAAACCCACTGCCTTCAAGTCGAATTGGACTCATAGCAGCAGACACTGGAAGACTGTAGGACAGAGTGGAATTGCCCCATAGGTTTTCCAAGGTTATAAATCTTTACAGAAGCAGATTGCCACATCTTTCTTCCCGGGAGTGGCAACCAGTGATCTTTTGGTTAGCAGATGGGTGTTTTAACCACTGCACCACCAGAGCTCCCATTAAGGGTATATGTAGTCCAGTTATTTCCAAATGGATTGCAGGACATTTATAGCTGGCTTCTGTTGTTTTGCTTTATTGTCACCTGAAACTCTCTGTGTCCAACATATATTTGGAAATAGATAGGTTGATGTTCTCGTCTTCTCAAGCCAGCCATCCTGCTCTGTCTGCCAGTGGCTCTGCTGTTTTCCTGAGCTCTAAACCTGGGAGTGATTTTTGACTCTTTCCTCATATTCAGCCCATGAAGCAGCCAGGTCAGTTTTTCCTTTTCTTTCTAGGCTTCCAGTGTCTGTTCTCCAGCCTACTTTCTAGGCTGATCTTCCTACATTTTTTTTTTTTTTTTTGATTATGTTGTTCTCTTGTTCTTTAGTAACTTTATCTCATAGATATTCCCATGCTTATAACTTTTGAATTGAAAAAGGCATAGTATCTTTAGCTCAGCCCTTTCATTTTATAGAGGAGAAAAACGTCTCTCAGCCTCTGCCTAGTTTTCAAAGCCCATCTTCCTTCAGAGGAGCGGCTCGTGGGTTTGAACCGTCAGCTTTCTGGTTAGCAGTCAGATGCCTTAGGCACTGCACCACCAGAGCTCCTTAGTTTTCAAGGCTTTCTGAAAACTTGCTCCACCCAGTCTCTTCTGTTATCTTTTGCTCTTCCCTCCTGTAACTGTCGTCTCCAGTTAGACCAGACTCCTTATCATTTTCCCTCCATCACCCTCAGCCCTGTGCTCACATGCACATGTGCATACCCAGCCTACTGACTGCTTTTAAGCCTTTGCCTTTGCTGTCCCCCAGCCTGGGATTCACTATCTTTCCTCCCTCTCCGATCTGTACTTCTCCCTGTCTTCCAAGGCCCTTGCCAGCCGTAGCCCCATAATTTTCTTTAATTATTTTGTATTGATTACCTTTATTGCCTTGTAAGCACCTCACTAGTATTTATTATCCTGCCTTTTAATTAGGTATATGATCGCTTTTGTGACTTAATTTTATAATGCTAATACATAAGCCATCTTGTTAATTGTTTTGTGTGTATATACTTATCACCTCAACTTAAATTTTTGTGGACCTTAAATATTTATGAATATAAATATTCATGGTGCCTATGAAGGTATTAAGCATAGACAGGTATTAAACATACTTTTTGACAGATTGGTAAATTGTGAAAAATCACCTATATCCAGATACATGGATTTAATTGTAGTAATAATATCCAGAGAGGTTTAAGCCAGTTGGAAAACTTTTATAGGACTCAAAGTATTTCTGTATTTACCTATTTTTAAAAGAAGTGATTATGTGTGTATGTTTCTGTCTCGTAGAGATAATCTGGGCACGAGTAAGACTCTTTAAGTTATATTTCTGAATCTGTTTAAATGATAAATTCATTGATAGGTGATTTCTAGTAGAGGGGCTCATTCTCTTTCCTTCTGTGTACTGTTAAAATTGTCCAATAAAATGGCACTTTTCAGAGTATATGTGAGTTACTTTACTAGTTTCCTTTTGCAGACTTTTGAGAAATTAATGGTGCTTCAAGTTAGTCATTTCCTTTCTTAAAAGCATGGTTTGTACACTAAGACTTGTATGTTGTTGTTAGGTGCCGTCGAGTCAGCTCTCACTCATAGTGACCCTGTGTACAACAGAATGAAACACTGCCTGGTCCTGTGCCAGCCTCACAATCCTTGGTATACCTGAGCTTGTCATTGCAGCCACTGTGTCAGTCTATCTCATTGAGGGCCTTCCTCTTTTTGGTTGACCCTCTACGTTACCAAGCATGATATTCTTCTCCAGGGAATGGTCCCTTCTGATAACATGACCAAAGTAGGTCAGGTGAAGTCTGGCCATTCTCACTTCCAAGGAGCATTCCAGCTGCACTTCGTCCAGGACAGATTTGTTAGTTCTTTTGGCAGTCCATGGTACTTTCAGTATTCTTTGCCAACAGAAGTATCAACTCTTCTGCAGTCTTCTTTATTCATTGTCCAGCTCTCACATGCATGTGAGGCTATTGAAAATACCATGGCTTGGGTCAGGTGCACCTTAGTCTTCCAAGAAACATCTTTACTCTTCAGCATTTAAAGAGGTCTTTTGCAGCAGATTTTCCCAGTGCAATATGTCGTTTGATATCTTGATTGTGACTTCCATTGGTGTTGATTGAGGAACCAAGTGACATGAAATCTTCGACAACTTCAGTGTTGTCAAGACTTGTATTAAAAAGAAAAAAAAAAAACCACACTGCTGTTGAGTTGGATCTGACTCATAGCAACCCCTCCTTGGGTTTCCGTGGTAGTATCACTGCGAAAGTAGATTGCCCAACCTTCCTTCCGAGGAGTGGCTGGTGGGTTTGAACCACCAACCTTCTGGTTAGCAGTCAGATAGATGCTTTAGGCACTATGCCACTAGAGCTCCTAAGACTTGTATAGGTGCTGGAAAATCTTAGTGTGGAAACAGCTTGAAATCTCAAAAATAAGATACTATATACTTGAAATAGTAGGGTCAGCTAATTAAATGTAGAGTGGAACATTGGAGAAGGAAAATAGATGGATAAAACTTGAAACAAGGGGAAAATTTTACTTTCATGATTAAGTATAAATTAAGTTTCCTATTAGTTGTATTTGTTGAATCTTTAATGAGAATATGGTTAACATAGTATCAGACCTAACAATAGCTCTAAGTGGCATTTTCGTCACTTGTTTCAGTTATTTACAAAACGATCTCTTCAGAGAGATGATGCTCACCATTTTGTAAAGTTTTGCCACAAATATTCTCTCCCACACAGCTACCATTAGATAGTTAACTGCACAGAGTTAGGCCTAATAGTTAAAGAAGTAAGAGCCTGTGCACTTGATAATTTAGCTAGGCCTTAAGTCTTTCTTAGTGCAGTGCTCTCTATCTGCAGCATAAGACGCACTGCCGTGGAGTTGGATCCAACTCACAGCGACCCCTCCTTGGGCTTCTGAGGCGGTATCACGATGGAAGTAGATTGCCCAGTCTTCCTTCTGAGGAGTGGCTGGTGGATTTGAACCGCCAGCCTTCTGGTTACCAGTCAGATGCCTTAGGCACTATGCCATCAGAGCCCTGAGTCTGAAGACCTGGGTTCATTTCAGATTTTTGTTAGCTGGTAACCTTGGTTACGTTATTTCATCTTTTCAGACTCTCAGTTATATCCTTTGTACAAAGGGGGCATCATTTGTCTTGGTTGTTTCAGAGGATTATTGTAAGGAACAAATGAGAAAATACTTTGGAAATAAAAACGTTATGAAATTGGTTAGATACCACCTCTCAATGTTTGTTCAACAGGCATTTATTGAGTAGCTGTTATATGCCAGGTACAAACATGGGTTACATGGAGTCTTACACTTTCTAAGCTTGTGGTCAGGGTGGGATGCAGATGTGTAATCAGAAAATTGCAATACCCTGTACCCCGTCACCATTGAGTCAATTCCTGAGTCATAGTGACTGTAGAGGAGCTCTGGTAGCATAGTGCCTAAGGCACTTGACTGCTAACCAGAAGGCTGGCGGTTCAAACCCACCAGCCACTCCTCGGAAGGAAGGTTGGGCATTCCTACTTCTGTAGTGATACTGCCTTGGAAACCCAAGGAGGGGTTGCTATGAGTCGGGGTCGACTCAATGGCAAATAACAACAACAACAACAACAACAGTGACCGTATAAGACAGAGTAGAACTGCCCTGTGTGGTTCCCGAGGCTGTAATCTTTATGAAAGCTGACTGCCACATCTTTCTCTTATGGAGCAGTCTGGTGGGTTCAAACCACTGACCTTTTGGTTAGCAGCTAAGCTCTTAACCACTGTGCCACCAGGGCTCCTTGAAAATAGCAACGGATTGTGATAAAATGCGATGATACAGGCCTTTGCATGGCAGAGTGTTAGGATGAGTGACCTCTGTTGAAGAGGGGAGGAATACTGGAGTGAGGAGGGTCTGGCAGAAGGTGTACTTGACGGAGATTCAGAGATCAGGTCATGCAGGGCCTTGTGTGCCGAGGAGTTCAGGGGTTTGGACTTTATTTTGTAGGCCTTCATTTCTCAGTGTTCACTATGAAAACCTTGTTTCATGAGATTGTAAGTAAGTGTTACAGGGTGCTGAGCACTGAGGAAGAAAAGTAGTATTTATTAGCTAAATATGTACTTTTAAAAATATATATATATATTTTGCAAATATGGAAGATGAGGTTAGCTGGCTGTAGTGTATAGCATTTTCCAAACTTACTTGGTTATGAACTCTTTTTTTCCTAAGACCATCTAGGGCCACATTCCAGGGCACAATTTAGGGAAACACTGCTGTCTGCCTGGGAAAGTACTAGTGGGTCTTAAACAGGGACAAAGGATGTGATTGGATTCTTCATTGTCAGCAACCCTGGCAGCTGTGGGTGGGCTGTACATGAAGACGAGAAAGTGGAGGCGGGGATGCTTGCAGGGAGGGGATCAGTGATCAAATCTGAAGCAAGGCCATGCCAGTGGAGGGGAGGAGGCAGGATCTAGAGCTGCTTAGTAGAGAGATTTGATAGAACTTGGAAGACTTAGGAGTTTGGGGTGGAGTTTAGTAGGGTGAGCAGTCTTGGATGATTCCCGGGTTTTTGGCACCTTCAGTTAACTGGATTCAAGAGCTAAGGAGTGCAGGACGGAGGGAGGAGCAGATGGCAGACTCGTTTATTTAGGAGCCTGATGATGTGCTGTGGCTTAGAGCACTCATCACAGTTCACTTAGGATATAAAATACACTGTATAAAAAGAGACATCTGCTTAATGAATCCTTTGTTTTCCTTCTCCTTCTCAGCCAGAGCCTAGTGAGGACGTTGAAGCGGAGTCAGTACAAGATGCCGTGGACATGGAGGAGGGCACAGGCTTCTGTCCCTCAGAACCGATGCTCTGCAGTGAGACAGTTGAGGGACAGGTGCCCCATTCATTAGAGACCCTGTATCATGCAGCTGACTGTTCCAATGCCAATGATGCCTTGATTGTATTGATCCATCTTCTCATGTTGGAGTCAGGCTACATACCTCAGGTAAGTTCAACAAACAAAAAGCAAACACATTAGAGTGACTTTCCCATTGTGAAAGGGGGTATGTGGATAAATTGCATTAGGGTGTTGGGTGTCCTAGGTGTTTTGATTAAATGTGGTTGGGCGGGGAATGTAAAGTGTCTAACACAGTGACAGGCAAATGTAGGCGCTCAGTAAATGCCCCCTTCCCTTTTTTTCTTCATGATTCCCTTTGCCAGTTTTTAGTTAGTGTTATAAAGGTGATGACAGCTATGTTAAGAAAGATGAAAGATGATGTTGACAAGATGTGCTTAATGGGTGTGAATTGGGCAGACAGCTGGCTCACTGCTTTATTTTGTGTGTCAATGGCTCCATATTAGACTATATTATCTTCCGCTAACAGCACTATTAATGTTTTGACATGTTACTAAGGGAATTGTTCGGTTAGAAAGAGGGACATTGCTCTCATGCTGTCATTGCTTACCTTCCTTCTTTCATCTGGGGATCTTTTTAAAAATGCAGATTCGGATTTCCTAAGTCTGGGGTGGAGCCCGAGGTTCTACAGGTTCCCCCAGGATACCAGTGCTGCTGATCCGTGGGCCATGCTATGAGTAACAGAGATGGGGAGTGGTTTACTCTGTACACATTGAATCCCTGCAGCGGGCATGCATTGAGCCAGAAATTGGTGCCTGAAGATGTTAGAATAGTCCTTGGCCCCAGGGAGTCCATAAGAGGGGAGAGAGACAAATAAAAAGATAATTATAATATGTTGTGATAAGTAATGTAAGGGAAGTATGTAACAATGGAAACTTGAGCAGACTGTTAAGGGATGAAAGATGGAATGACAAATGAGTTTTTTTTTTTAAAGGGCTTCACAAAGGAAGTGCTGTTTGAGCTAGGATCTTGAATAATGACTATGGCTTTGCTCGGCAGAAAATACAGTCTTTAAAAAGAGAAATTAGTCCCTATTTCATGATGTTATTTTATCTCTTGAACAAAAATTTTGATAGAAAAATGTTAAGATTATATTGTTGTTGTGTGCCGTCGAGTCGGCCCCGACTCATAGCGACCCCTCCTTGGGTTTCCGAGGCAGTATCACTACGGAAGTAGGATTGCCCAACCTTCCTTCCGAGGAGTGGCTGGTGATTATATTACCCTCCGTTAATAACACTATTAATGTTTTGACATATTACTAAGGTAACTGTACGGAACGCTTATTTCCAAACCAGTTTAGGGGCCTATTGAATTGTTAATCTTTTAGAGAGTAAGACCTTTCTTCACTGTTTTCCTTTCCTTTCATTTGCCAGGGGACAGAAGCCAAAGCGGCATCCATGCCAGAGAAGTGGAAGTCGGGGGGTGTGTACAAGCTGCAGTACACGCACCCCCTCTGTAATGGCGGCACTGCTGCTCTCACCTGTGTGCCTTTGGGAACCCTCATCATCGTAAACGGTGATTGGATAGCAAAGTCCTGGTCATTGGTTCATGGATACTTACATGCTCCTCTCCAAATGTTCTAGAGCCACTTCAGTGAATGGCTATCGTGATGTAGTGATGAGTCTTTCTCAGCTGTGATGTGTAGAGTACTGATAACAGAGCCTGAAAGATTATAGAATGTAGGCTTGATGTGTGGACCGGCAGCACACTTTTTGGGTATCTTAACCTTGTAATTTTTTTGCTCCTTTTTTTTTTTTTAATAGTGAAAGGTGTTATGGATACAAACAATAGAAGCTTACATTGGGAATAAAGTTGTGATCATAGTAGTGAGATGAGTCTTACACATGAGCTTTTTCTTTTTTTAAGCCTGTGGATGACTTTTTTTTTTAAACGAAGGTCTTGAGCTGAGAGATGGTGAGATTGAGTTGGGGTCGTCTTTCATCCAGTTTGGCTTCTCTGTGAACTGTTATGTGCAGAAATACTTCTAAAGGTTCTGTGGCCCTAGCATGTTTATATTTTGTCCTCTCCCCAACCCCTAAGCAAGTCCCTTGGAGTAGAGCTCTTTTATCTTCCTCTCCTCTTTGCTTATTAGGACATGTCATAGCAATACCTTCCATCTTTGCATTTTGTTTCAGCTCAGATGCCACCCAGAGGCCTGTACCAGCTACTGTACCAGTGGTCTGTGGAACAATCTCATAATCAGCCTGGAGATGGTTCACAGGACTTGGTCCTTTCCATCTTGTTTGTTTTGTGAGGTTTATCCTTTTAGCTAGACAAGGTAGTGTGGCAAGATTGGAAGGGCTGCATTTTTTTTTCTCCCAACTTTTTATTGTGACTTGGGTGAAAGTTTACAGAGCAAATTCGTTTTCCATTTAACAGTTCATACACTTTTTATCTCATGACATTGATTACAATCCGCACAATGTAACAGCTCTCTTCCCACTTCTTCCCTGTGGTTACCTTTTCCTTGTATCCTTCTTTCCTATGCATTCCTGCCTTCAAGCTTTCTCACTGTGCAAATGTTGCCCTTCTTATTTCCCATGGTTGATTGTTTGAAGGAGTGCACCTCCCTGGTGTGACTGTTCACCTCTTAGGCCTGCCTTTTGTGTGGCTGAAGGTTTAAGCCACCGGAGTGAGTGAAGCTCCAGGCCTGAAGGGTGACTAGGGGCCATAGTCTCAGGCGTTTCACCAATCCCTATTAGACTAGCAAGTTGGTCTTTTTGTTTGTTTGTTTGTTTGTTTGTTTTAAATGATTTTGAGTTTTGGTCCACATTTTTCTCCCACTCTATACAGGATCTCCAAGTTTTATCCTTTCAGAGTGGTTGGCGGTGGTGGCCGGATACCATCTACTTCTCGTCTCAGTGTCACACAGGCTGCGGTTTCTGTGGCCCACTAGTCCCTTGGACAGATTTCATTTTTTTCATTCTTCTTTGTTTGGATGAGGAGACACCAATATTTGCATCGTAGATGGCCGCTCATAAGCTTTTAAGACCCTAGTTGCTATACTCACCAAAGTAGAATATAGAGCGGTGTTTTTTTGTGAGCTTTATGTCTCCTGTGACCATGGCCCTGAGCCCTCAGGCCCAGCAGCTCACTCCCTCAAGGTGTTTGGTTGTGGCTAAGAAGCTATATAGCTACCCCCTGTTCACTCTTTTTATATATATGGACCTTTTTATAAGACATACAAATATGTATGTAAAAGTATCATCTGCCAACCTGTATATGGCCATGGGTATATTTCCATTCACCTGCCCATACCTGATCTTGCCTGTCTATGTGTCACCTGTAGATTAATCTTTGTTATTACTGATAATGCAGTATTATGTATGTAATCGTATTTACCTGTGTTGTGTGTACCTCTTGTGCACCTTTCCATGTCTTCCTTTTCCTTAGTGATAACTGTGCTAGTCACCTGCTTTTGGTGCCTTTCCCTTCAACCAAATCAATAAGTGCCTCTTACCTAGCTAACAATTTTCCCTCCCCTCCTCTCCCATTCCTGGTAACCAACAAAGCTTCCTTCCATGTGCAAACCTTTCCTTGGCTTTCTATAATAGGGGACTCATATAATATTTATCCCTATTTTATTGCCTTACTTCACTCAGCGTAGTGTCCTCCAGATTCATCCATGTTATGAGGTGTTTCACGAGCTCTTCATTATTCTTTAATGTTGTGTAGTAGTCTTTTGTGTGCAGGTACACAAAAATAGTTTGGTTATCCATCAGTCTTTTGATGAGTACTTAGGTTGTTTTCATCTTGCTGCTATTGTGAATAGTGGTGCGATGAACATGGGTATGCACTTACCTGTTCATGTCCTGGTTCTCACTTTAGAATATATACCTAGTAGTGGGATTGCTGGATCAAATGGTATTTCTATTTCTGACTTTTTAAAGAAAGTGCCATACTGTTTTCCACAGTGGTCATACCATTTTATAGTCCCACCAACAGTGTTTGAGAGTTCCAATCTCCACACCCCTGCCATCATTTGTTGTTTTTGGTCTTGTTGAACTTTGCTATTATTGCTGGGATGAGATGAAGCTTGTTGTTTGAATTGCATTTCTCTAATGAATGGGAGCTCTGGTAGCATAGTGGCTAAGTCACTTGACTGCTAACCAGAAGGCTGGCGGTTCAAATCCACCAGCCACTCCTCGGAAGGAAGGTTGGGCAATCCTACTTCCGTAGTGTTACTGCCTCGGAAACCCAAGGAGGGGT
>NW_006921796.1:662242-674281 GCF_000298275.1 Orycteropus afer afer | reverse complement strand
CAGAAGGCTGGCGGTTCAAATCCACCAGCCACTCCTCGGAAGGAAGGTTGGGCAATCCTACTTCCGTAGTGATACTGCCTTGGGAACCCAAGGAGGGGTCGCTATGAGTCGGGGCCGACTCGACGGCAAATAACAACAACAACAACAATGACTGATAATGGGAAATATTTTTTCATGTGTTTATTGGCCACTGGAATATCTTCTTTGATGAAGTGTCTGTTCATGTCATCTGCCCATTTTTGAATTGGATTGTTTGTCTTTTTGATGTTGAAGTGTTGAAGTTTTCTATAAATTTTAGAGATACGTTTCTTGTTGGACATGTTGTTGCCAAATATTTTTTCCCAAATTTGTAGGTTCTCTTTTTACTCTCTTGGAGAAATCTTTGCATGTGTATAAGAATTTAATTTTCAGAAGATCCCAGTCATCTAGTTTATCTTCTGCTGTCTGTGCATTTTTGTTTATGTTTGATAATCTTTTTATGCCTTAAATCAGGGCCCCTAAGTTTGCCTCTGTGTTTTATTTAATGAACTTTACAGTTTTAGGTTTTCCATTTAGGTCTTTGCATCATCTTGAATTAGTTTTTGTGTATGGTGTGAGGTCTGACTCTTGTTTCATTTTTCTGCATATGAATATCCAGTTTTGCCAGCACCATTTGTTAAAGAGACTGTCTCTTCCCCATTGAATGAGTTTTGGCTCTTTGTCAAAGATCAGTTAACCATAGGTAGATGGATCTATTTCTGGATTCTCAATTCTGTTCCACTGGTTATTGTCTTTTGCTGTATCAGTACCATGCTGTTGTGACTACCATGGCTGTATAGTGGGTTTTGAGATCAGGGAGTGTGAGACCTTGTACTTTGTTCTTCTTCAGTAGTGCTTTGCTTATCCAAGGTCCCTTTCCTTTCCCTATAAAATTAGTGATGGTTTTTTTCATGTCCCTAAAGAATGTTGATGGAATCTGGATTGGAATTGCATTGATTGGAATTGCATTGAACCTATGGATTGCTTTGGGTGGTATTGACATTTTCACAATGTTCAGTCTTCTTGTCTATGAGCATGGTATGGTATGTTCTTAAGTTCTTCCATTTATGTAGGTCTCTTATAGTTTTTTGTAGTACTGTTTTGTAGTTTTCTTTATATAGGTCTTTTGGGTCCCTGGGAAGATTTACTCCCAAGTATTTCATCTTTTTTGTAGCTATTGTAAATGGTATTGCTTTCCTTATTTCCTTTTTGGAGATCTCTTTCTCCATGTGAGGAATCTGATTTTTGTGTGTTCATCTTGTATTCTGCCACTTGACTGAATCTTTCATTTCGTTCCAGTAGTTTACTTGCTGAGTCTCTTTGGATTTTCTGTCTATTGGATCATATCATCTGCAAATAGGGATCGTTTTACTTTTTCTTTGCCAATTTGGATGCCTTATATTTCTCTTTCTTGCCTTATTGCCTTGGCTAGGATTTGCAGTACAGTGATGAATAGAAGTGGTGATAGAGGGCATCTTTGTCTGGTTCCTGTTTGCAAGGAGAATGCTTTCAGTCTGTCTCTATTGAGAATAATGTTGGCTGTCGGTTTTGTGTATATGCCCTTTATTATGTTGAGGAATTTCCCTTCTGTTCCTATTTAAAGTTTTTTATTTGAAATGGGTGCTGGCTTTTATCAAATGCCTTTTCTGAATCAATTGATATGATCATGTGGTTCTTTTCCTTTGTTTTATTTATGTGATGGTTTACCTTGATTGTTTTTTTTAATGTTCAACCATCCTTACATACCTGATAGGAATCCCACATAGTCATGGTGCATTACTTTTTTTAATATAGTGTTAGATTTTATTGGCTAAGATTTGTTGAAGATTTTTGTGTCTATATTCATGAGGAATATTGGTCTGTAATTTTCCTTTTAGTGGTGTCTTTGCCTGGTTTTGGTATCAGGCTTATGCTTGCTTCATAAAATGAATTTGCTAGTATTCCATGCTTTTCTATGCTCTGGAACAGTTTGAGTAGGATTGGTGTCAGCTGTTCTCTGAATGTTTGGTAGAATTCTCTAGTGAGCCTATCTGGGGCAAGATAATTTGTTTGTTTGTAGTTTTGTTTTATGACCTGTTCAATTTGTTTTTTTGTTATGCGTCTGTTCAAATTTTCTACCTCACTATATGTTAGTTTAGGTAAGTAGTGTGTTTCTAGAAATCTGTCCATTTCTTCTAGGTTTCAAATTTGTTGGAATATAGTTCTTCATAATATCCTAATATTATCCTTTTTATTTCAGTTAGTTCTATTGGGACATCGCCCGTTTCATTTCTTATTCTTGTTATTTTCATCTTCTCCTTTGTTAAATTTGCCAGTGGTTTGTCAATTTTATTAATCTTTTCAAAGAACCAACTTCTAGTCTTGTGGATTATTTCTGTTGTTTTTATTTCATTTATTTCTGCTTAAATATTATTTCTTTTCTTCTTGGGACTTTAGGCTTTTTTGCTGTTTTTTTCTAATGGTTAGAGTTGTTGGGTTAAGATGTTGATTTTGGCTGTTTCTTCTTTTTTGAGGCATACATTTATTGCCCTTTGATTACTGCTTTTGCTGTGTCCCAAATATTTTGGTATGTTGTGCTTTCATTCTCATTTGATTCAAGGAATTTTTAAATTTCATTTCTTCCATTACCTAGTAGTTTTTAAGGAGAGTGCTATTCAGTTTCCATGTGTTTGCCTTTTTTTCCTTGATCTTCTTGTTGTTGATTTCTAATATTATGGCATTGTGACCTGAGAAGATGCTTTGCAGTATTTTGATGTTTTTAAGTTTTTTGAGGCTTGCTTTGTGGCCTAACATGTGGTCTATTCTTACGAATGTTCCATGTGCTCTGGAAAAGAATATATATTGTGCTATTGTATATGCCTATAACGTCAAGTTGGTTGATTGTAATTCTTCTGAGTTTTTAGAGTTTCTTTTTCGCTGCTCTATTCCATAGTGATACTGCCTTGGAAACCCAAGGAGGGGTCGCTATGAGTCGGGTCCGACTCAGTGGCACATAACAACAACATATATGCTTGTGGGTAGATTAATCCTTGGATAATTATATAATGCTTCGTCATTTTTTATGATGGTGTTTACCTTAAGGTCTATTTTATCAGACTTTTTGTATTGCCACTCTTGCTCTCTTTTGGTTATGGTTTCCTTGATTTATTTTTTTCTATTGTTTGAGTTTTAGTTTATTTATGTCTTTGTGTCCAAGATGTGTCTCTTATAATCAGGATATTGATGGATCTTTTTAAAATTTTTATTTTTTTTATTTTTAAAGTTATTGAGGCTTGGTTTGTGGCCTCGCATATGTTCTATTCTGGAGAAAATTCCATGTGCACTGGAATAGAATGTATATTGTGCTGTTGTTGGATAGAGTATTCTGTATACATCTATGAAGTCTGGTTGGTTTTGTTTAGATTTTCTTTATTTTAGTTAAACTTTTTTCTGGTTTTCTATCCTTCATTGAAAGTAGTATATTAAAGTCTCCTACTATCATTGTGTCCTGGTGGTGTAGTGCTTAAGGCATTTGACTGCTGACCAGAAGGTTGGTAGTTTAAACCCGTCAGCTGTTGTGTGGAAGGAAGACTGGGTAATCTACTTCTGTAAAGATTTACTGCCTTGGAAACCCAAAGGGGGTAGCTATGAGTAGGAATTGACTTGATGGCAGTGAGCTTGGTTTGGTTTGGCTTTATGTTTTCCATTATTTGATGAATAGGTTTGTTAACTTTCTTTGTATATATCATTAAAATGGAGCCCTCTGGTAATATCAAGGATATTGGTCATTTGGGTCCAGGGAGGGATAATGCTGTGAGAACTGGCAGGATTCTTTTAATGAACAAGGCAAGTCTCATTGCCAAGGGTTAAATGAAAAGCAGAATTTTAGTGACCTCATTAGAAGTAATGAGTTCATTGTATTCACTGCCTTCTATTAACCTTGTTGCATATCTTTCAATACTAATAAGCTGCTGCTGGATACTTAGTGGATTTTCTATGAAGATACTTACTGCAGTTTTTTGAAGGTGATGTTTTAGAGGGATTTTACTTCACCTCACTTTGAGGGAAGAAAATAGGCACAGAGCAGTTTGGTTTGTATAATGTGTCCTTAGTGTATTGGTAGCAAAGAAATGCAAGGCAAGTGATGAAGTGTCAATAATTTGTCATCATTTTTCTTCTGCTTATTTACAGCTACCCTAAAAATCAACAATGATATTAGAAGTGTAAAACGATTGCAGCTGCTACCAGAATCATTTATCTGCAAAGAGGAACCAGGTAATATAACCTGTGATTTAACTCTTGGGATGAAGCTTTGAGAGGTTCACTTTAAAAAACACTGAAAGAGAATATTCGAAGGAAGGAAAACTTCTAAATGAGATTAAAACAAATTCAAAACAATGTTGCCTCCTTTAGGAGTGCAAGGAATAAATCAGTTAAAAACAATTTTTTAATGGTTGTAAAAATATAGACAACATTTTTCTCATACACGATTCAGTGAGACCAGTTACATCAATCATGTGAAGAGTGCAAATATTTTGATTATAATTTGGGGAATTTCTGTTTCCTGTTTTTCTTAGAGTCATCTTAGAATGTTGAATTACTTTATATTTAACTGCTGTTATGAATGCTACTAGTGTATGGTTCATGTACTCTGATGATGCTTTGTAGTTCGTGTATTGATCTTTTGGGATATTTCTAGCGTATTTAGTATGGAGAGGCTCTGTGGTATTTTGTGGCAGTAATGCCACGTAACTTCATTATTGAAGCTTATTGGAAGAAAACTACTCAAAATGTTTGTCTAAACATGTATATACATGTGTATGTATTTACATGTGTATATTATATACACACACACGTGTATAAAAAACATTAAAGAAACACTGCCAGATACACTAAAATATTCTTAACATAATATAGTAGTAATGATGATGATGACTTGATGTGCATTGTACAGTAGTGCCCATTTATTATTACGAACCATACTATGTACCTCAAATTCTTAATATAACAGACTTTATGGTGGTGCTTCATTTCTACCTATGGGTTGTACATAAGTTGGACATTCATAGCCTGGGGACTATCTGTAAATTTAGTTGCTGTTTGATACAGATTGGGATTTTACCCAAAGATTGCATTGTAGGCATGGTTTTCTTTATAATTTATAAAAATATTTACAGTTGCAAACAAGACAGATTTTCCTTTTTGTTATTTTTAATTAAACCCAAGTTATAAGAGGCAGGTAGGTGATCAAAGAACACATGGGTAGAGGGGGAACTAACATCTTCCCATTGCCTGTGATGTGCTAGACACATGTCTTTGCATTCATTATTTCAGTTAGTCCTCGTAGTAAACAGAGGAGGAGGATTTATAATCCAGAGGGGGAGTGGTGCAGTGCAATGGGGAGATGGCATTTAGTGTCTAAGAGAAGGATGGCTGGATCCAGACCCTTGCTTTGAAGGCCTGCAGACATATTCTTGTTAGTTTCTAGAGGTGATTAGGCCTTGAGAGACTGACTTATGCTAACCAAAACTGGTGGGAAAAGGACATAGCAGAATACATGTTCATAAAGGTTTCTGGTAGGACACAGAATTTGGGCATTAACTGAATTGAACATTTAATGTCAGACTTGACCAGTGTTTCTCTACCTTTATTCATTATTGTCTCCTTAAGGATCCTTTTGATCCCTGAGTGATCTAATAGTTAACACATTTGGACCAAGCACCTTGGAAGAAAGATCTGGTGATCTACTTCCGAAATACCAGCCATTGGAAACACTAGGGAGTACGGTTTGGCTTTGACACACTTTGGGTCAGAATTGACCTGATGGCAATTGATTCAGTTCAGTTTTAAGGATCCTTTTTTAGAGTTTTTTCTTCTGTTGTCCGTGAGCTCTACAGGTTGGGCACAGCTCTGTTAATTTGATATTTTGGGATTTTTAGCTTTCCGTCTCAGATTCAGTTTTATCAGTCACAGACCATACCTCCTTTTCTACTAGGGACTTTGGTTTATTTTTGTAGGAATTTTATTTGTGAATATTTATTTTTCCCTTTGATTTGGTTGGCAGAAGTAGAGAACACCATTACAAGTTTTTCCACTTGATTTTGTGTTCTAATTTTTCATTAAAAAAAAAAAATTCTAGAGGAAAATGTAGCCAAGATGTACAAAGATCTTCAGAAGCTCTCCCGGCTCTTCAAAGACCAGCTGGTGTATCCTCTTCTGGCTTTTACCCGACAAGGTAAGACATGATCAGTTATCACAGGTTGATGAATGGCTAGAAAAGAATACTGAATTTACTTAGCATGCTTGGTAACTCCATGACATCTGACCTCCCCTTTTTCTCCTAGTTACGTCTCCTCTTTTAAGACTAAGGTTAAATTTTAGTACCTTAAATGGTATTCTTCCTCTCTTGTTTACCAAAAACCAAACTTACTGCTTTTATGTTGATTCCAATGCATAGTGACTCCTCCTTGGGTTTCCGAGGTAGTATCTCTACGGAAGTAGATTGCCCAGTCTTCCTTCTGAGGGTTTGAACTGCCAGCCTTCCAGTTAGCAGTCAAATGCCTTAGGCAATATGCCACTAGCCGTGGCATTTTATACATCTTTATAATGGCCCCAAGGAGCCATGGTGGCACAGTGGTTAAGTGTTCAGCTGCTAGCTGAAAGGTCAGCAGTTTGAACCCACCAGCCTCTGTGGTAGAAAGATGTGGCAGTCTGCTGCCGCAAAGATACAGCCTTGGAAACCCTAAGAGGTGGTTCTATTCTGTCCTCTAGGGTCACTATAAGTTCAGAATCGACTAGATGGCATTGTTTTTTTTTTTCTTTTTTTAGTATTTTGGCTTTTTTCCCAGTGTATCATAATAGAGCTATCTTTCCACTTAAGCTTGTGAATACCTTGAAAGCAGGGAATGTGTCTTATTCACTTTTGTATCCTTATGGTGCAGCACAGAGTCTGGCCCATAATAGGTATTTAGTAAATATGTAAATAATGGGTAGCCTGTCAGTTGGGTCTAGATCTTTTTTTTAAACCAGCATTTGTCGAGACTCCGCCAGGCACTTTGTTGGATGTTTCACATGCATCTTATTGAACGCTAACAACAGCTTTGAAGTAGATTTTCCTGTATTTATTTTATAGACAATGAAATTGAGTCAGGTTTGTATTTCATACATGATCCCTTCATTGGTCAGCTGTCTCGAATTTGTTCTGTAGTAAAAGTATTAAAAAATCTCATAAGTTAGGAGCTGTTTATTTCTTGCTCATGCACATGTTGTGTGTGAGTTCGTGATGGCTGGGATGTTCTTTTCTTGGGGCAGATGGAAAGTAGGGCCAGTGGCCCAACCATGTTTGATATGTGTCACCTCCACTCACAGTTCATTGAACAAAACAAGTGAAAAATGGCCCAGCCTGATGAGAGTGGGCCGAGGAGCTCTAATTAGAGGGTAGGAACTGAGTGGCTGAGAACCGTGATACAGGCTGCCACTTTTAGCCACTTTTAGCTGGTAAGTGGCTTCAGACTCAGACACATATACAGGCTGAACTGTGGCTTTTATTTGCCAACTGCATGTGTAGGAAGGGATGATAATTTAGGTGTCAGTTGCACGATGCCATGGTGATTATTGCCGTAATTTTCCTCTTCAGTTGGTGGTGGGGGGAAGGGGAATAATGGGAATTTAAAAACTCTTAGATACATCCTGGGAGATCTGGTAGTGTAGTGCCTAAAGCATTTGACTACTAACCAGAAGGATGGTGGTTCAAACCCACCGGCCATTCCTCGGAAGGAAGGTTGGACAATCTACTTCTGTAGTGATACCGCCTTGGTAACTCAAGGAGATGTCACAATGAGTCTGAGCTGACTTGACAGCAGTGAGTTTGGTTTTTTGCTTTAGATATGTCCTAGTTGGGTTTTAATTGTCTTTGCTAGTAGAGAGTTGTATCACAAATATTCCAAAAGAATTAATACTCAAAAAATAGTTGCATTTTACTGTATAATATGTTATTTTTCTTTTCCTTTCTTCTCTTGGCTTTGCTTCTGAATGTATCAGCACCCCTCCCCCCCCTTTTTTCCCAGCCTGGTAGACAAGAAATAATAGTAATTGCTAACACTCGAGTGCTGCTTGTTATGTGCCAAACACTGTTCTACGTGCTGTTTATATATTAACACATTTAGTTCTCACAACAGCTCAGTGAGCTCAGTCATGTTATTAGCCCACTTTACAGATGAGGATGTTGAGTCAGAGGCTAAATAACTGATCCAAAGCCACAGAGCTAATAAGTGGCAGGGTGGAGAATCAGTTATAAGAGCTGTTTTTTATAATTGAATAGAGAAATGTTGTTACATTGAATATTGCTTGGATTAAAAGAGGTCATTGGCTAGTATTTAGAAATGGTCATAGTTACTTGTAATGAAGCTTGATCTGTATGAACAAGTATTGGCATTCCCCTGAAATGATAGAGGGGGTAAAGGGCCTGGAATTATGTGATCTGGTAGTAATACAGGCAGCCTTGGGCTAAACATTATAGATCATGTACTGTTGGGTAATTGAACTGACCACCTAATATGTTACCTATTTAGGAAGCAGTGTAAGGAGCTCTCGTGGTACACTGGTTAAGGCATTTGCCTGCTAATCATAAGGTCTGTGGTTGGAACCCACCAGCTGCTCTGTGGAAGAGAGATTAGGCAGTCTGCTTCCATAAGGATTTACAGCCTTGGAAACCCAATAGGGATCGCTATGAGTTGGAATTGACTCGAAGGCAGTTTTTGTGGTTTAGGAAGCAATAAGCTGGCAACTTTTCTTGACTCTGTGGAGAAAGCTGAATGTTCTTTACTCACTAAAACCTGCTACTTCTCTCTCTCTCTTTCTAGCCCTGAACCTACCGGATGTTTTTGGGCTGGTGGTCCTCCCTCTGGAGCTGAAACTACGGATCTTCCGACTTTTGGATGCTCGCTCTGTCCTGTCTCTGTCTGCGGTGTGTCGTGACCTCTTCATCGCTTCAAATGACCAACTCCTGTGGAGGTGTTTGTATCTGCGGGATTTTCGAGGTGATTCCCGTGACGTGTTGGCAAGAAGAGGGCCTTTCCTGTCAAGGTCTTGATTACTCAGCTTGCCAAAGATTTTCAGTTGTAGGCTTATTACTATTATTTTTTTTAACAGTTGGAAGTGATCATAAGTAATAGCCTTAGACTAGAGAGATTCTAAGCTTCGTATACATTTGTCTGACTTGAAAATACTCTTCCCATTAATTTAGGTGTTCTTCACAACACAAGTGGCTCATTAGACAAAGTAGATTATTTAAAGATAGAAAAAACGAAGACAGGTTTATTTTTCCTGTATAGACCATCCTCAGTGTCTGTATCATTCAAATTTGAACATCTAGATTTTCAATCATCTTGTGGTCTACATTTGTAAATAAATTAGGGACTCCCTATAATTTAAACTTAGATTTGAATATGTAAATCAAATGGTACTTTTTGTTTGAATGTATTTCTATCACACCTCATTTTCCCTCATTCTTTCAATGTGCTGGTAATTTCTTTTTCTGTTAATGATTGCAGTCAGAACTTAATTAAGTCTACTGAGAAAATTCTTTCTACCAAAATCTTAAAAAAAAAAGATACTTCTTTACTCCCAGTAACTGTGGATTGACATTGCATGTTCATTTTTATGCTTAATGAGTGAACTATTCCTGATGCCCCATATAAGGACCTATGGACAGTTGATATTCTGTCCAGTATGGTCAGAGTGAGAAGTTAGTTTTGAAGTTTATACTAAAAAGAATGATGCCATGTCTTCTAAGCTATTACAGACACCTGTATAGCTTTGTTGTGTAGAACTAAGGGATATGCTACGTGATTTATAGCATATTTCTGTATCACTATTTTTCACAGAAACTGTCATTTAAAAAATATTCTTAGGAAGGTTTCTGAAGAACAAAAGTAGCTTAGAGTCTGAGCAGAGCCTCCTCCTGTTTGTTTGAACTTCAGAGTGTCAGGCATCCGCAAGGCCTGCCTTGTCTCTTTTCCTCCTTCTTGATACCTAGCTCTTTTCCCATGGTAACTCTGCCCCTGATCCAAAAGATAAAGTGCGATTTTGTGATGGGAGGCTGCAAATAAGAGTGTCATCTCAAAAAAAAGTTCTATTTAGAGTCAAAAGAGAATATGACCAACTTGTATGGGGGAACTAACACCGATAAGATAGGCACTCACAGGAATAGTTGTAAGAGGAATAAAGACTCTCTCACTTGTGTATTCAAGTCCAGGTGTAGTTACAGCATTATAGCCAGTCACTATCTCATTGCCAGATTGTGGACCACAAGCACATTTGTAAGCTGAGTGTTCAGATTTTAGAATGAATTTTCTTATCGATGTAACTTATCAGGCAGGAGGTTCTTACTGCCTTCTTCTCATAGAGAATAAATCACTATTTTTTATCCAAACTCTTCATTAGACTTAACAAAGCTGAAGGATTTCTCTTGTCCTATTTCCCAAATTTCAAATAAGCACACGTTTAAAAAGTGCTCAGTCCTGGCCACACTTCTGAGAGTGGGTGGCTGGGAGGAAATAAACCACCTCAACATGGAAGAGAGCTTGAAGTCAACTTTACTTCCCCTCGTGAACGGGAGCTGTCATGTAGATGCCCAGAGGTGGTCACCCGGTGTGGTGTAGCCTGGGATGTGGGTTGGAAGCAGCTGACACTCCTGGATGTGAGGGGAGATGATGTCACACCGACCAGTGAGTGCAGGGAGAGAGCTGCCATGTATCCTCTCTGCTCCCTCAGGGAGTCAGTGCATTCCTTTACCATGGAGCACAGAACAATGATGGTCACCCTCAGCCATCAAGAAAGGGATTGAATTAAGTTCAAGAAAGTACAGTGAGACCACATTATAGAAATGATTCATGCTTATTTTTGTGTTGAATGAGTACATTTCAGTTTTCTTAGGAAAGAGCAAACAAACTGTTTAATGCTAGATGAATGAAGAATTTTTTAATCCTATTTTTCGTTTTTCCTTTTTAGATAGTACTGCCAGAGCTCGAGACACAGATTGGAAAGAAGTATGTATTCTTAAATATTAAGGCTACTATATATAACAGCAATAACTAGTAAATTAACACATTAAAGATATATTTTCACCTTTATTATGAGGTGATGAAATCTGTTTCATTAAATTTATAGCTGCATCTCAGTAAATTAAAATGATTTCAAGTTTACCTTCTATTTTGTTTGTTGTGTGCCACGTCAGTTCTGACTCATAGTAACCCTACAGGACAGAGTAAAACTGCCCATAGGGTTTCCTGGGCTGTAATCTTTATGGGAGCAGATGGCCAGGTCTTTTCTCCTGTGGAGTAGCTGGCGGTTTTGAACCACTGACCTTTTGTGTAACAGCCAAGTGCTTACCCATTGTGCCACCAGGGCTCCTTAGACTTAATGCATATTTTCCTGTAATTACACAGGAAAAAAATCTTAAAACAATGATTGTTTTTCACCTACACTTAATATAGAACATTTTCACTTCTTTTGTTGTGAAAAAAATTACAAGATAATCATCTTTGTGCTGGAATTGTCTGTTATGGTTACCTAGTGCTGCTCTGACAAGCATATACCACAAATGGAACGGCCTTAACAAACAGGAGTTTATTCTCTTACATTTCTGAAGGCTAGAAGTCCAAGTTCAAAGTGCCAGGCTCTAGGGGCTAGGTGAAAGCACTTGACCTTGGGCTTCAGCTCTGCCTCTTGTTCTCGGCCCACTGAAGCTAGAGGCATCTCTTCACTCAGGCAGCTACTGGCTGCTGAGGCTAACAAGCCCAAGGTCGACAAATAAAATGGGGCAATCCCGATGTTACCAAACCACATGGCAAGCCAATAATTCAAGTCCATTGTAAGTCCCAAGGTTGGCAGAGCATGGCAGGCTGCTGAACAATGACATGGCTACATGCAGGGTCCAAGGACCATTCCCAAGGCTTCTCCTTATATACAGGAAGCAGACCACATCCCAAAGGCAGCTACTCTGATGCTTGTGGTAGATCCCACTATGGACTTGATTGCCAG
>NW_006921796.1:631248-646693 GCF_000298275.1 Orycteropus afer afer | reverse complement strand
TCCAAGATTATCTTCTGTGTCTGTGTTAATTGGTTTCCCTTTTCTTTGTTGAAGAGGGTCTGTGCAATCCTTCTGCCTAGTCCGCCATCTTGCCCCTATTTTCATTTTTTTAAGGAAACTCCATACCATTTGCCACAATGGCTGTACCATTTTACAGTCCCACCAGCAGTGCACAAGAGTTCCAATCCCTCTGCAACCTCACCAGCATTTGTTATTTTCTATCCTGTTGAACTTTGCTATCATTGCTGGGGTGAGATGATATCTCATTATTGTTTTGATTTGCATCTCTCTAGTGATTAAAGAGGAGCTCTGGTAGCATAGTGCCTAAGGCACTTGACTTGCTAATCAGAAGGCTGGTGGTTCAAACCCATCAGCCACTCCTCGGAAGGAAGATGGGGCAATCTACTTCCATAGTGATACTGCCTCGGAAACTCAAGGAAGGGTCGCTATGAGTCAGATCTGACTCAAGGGCACATAACAACAACAACCATGGTTAAAGATCGTTAGCAATTCCTCATGTGTTTGTTGGCCACCAGCATTATCATCTTTAGTGAATTGTCTGTTCAAGTCTTTTGCCCATTTTTGAATTTGGTTGTTTGTCTTTTTGGTGTTGAGGTGTTGGAGTTTTGTATAGATTTTGGAGATAAGTCCTTTGCCAGATACGTCATAGGCAAATATTTTCTCCTAATCTGTAGGTTCTCTTTTTTTCCCATTTTGACGAAGTCTTTCACTGCGCATAAGAATTTAATTTTTAAAAGTTCCCAGTCATATATCATCTCTTCTACCTCCTGTACATTCTGGGTTATGTTTGATAGTCTATTTATGCCATAAATCAGGGCTCTTAGATTTGCCCCTATTTTATCTTTGATTAATCTTATAGTTTTGAGTTTTACATTTAAGTCTTTGATCCATCTTGAGTTTGTTTTTGTGTATGGGGTGAGGTATGGGTCTTGTTTCATTTTTCTGCAAGTGGATATCCAGTTTTGCCAGCACCATTTGTTTAAGAGGCTGTCTCTTACCCATTTAATGGATTTTGGACCTTTGTCAAAGATCAGCTGCCAATAGATGGATGGGTCTATTTCTGGAGTTTTGATTCTGTTCCACTGGTCTATTTGTCTAGCATTGTACCAATACCATGCTGTTTTGACTATGTGGGTGTATAGTAGGTTTTAAGATCTGGGGGTGTGAGACCTCCCACTTTGTTCTTCTTGAGAAGTGCTCTGCTTATCTGAGGTCTCTTTCCTTTCCATATGAAGTTAATAATTGTTTTGTCCATGTCCTAAAAAAATTTTGTTGGTATCTGGATCGGGATTGCATTAAATGTGTAGATTGCTTTAGGTAGTATTGACATTTTCACAATATTCAGTCTTCCTATCCATGAACAAGGCAGGTTCTTTGATTTATGTAGAGCCCTTGTTGTCTCTTGTAGTAGTGTTTTATGGCTTTCTTTGTATAGGTCTTTTGTGTCTCTGGTGAGGTTTATTCCTAGATATTTTCTTTTTAGTAGCTATTGTAAATGCTATTGTTTCTCTTATTTCTTTATCAGAGGACTCTGTTGGTGTAGAGGAATCCAACTGAGTTTTGTATGTTGACCTTGTATCCCACCACTTTGCTGAACCTTTCTATTAGTTCCAGTAGTTTTTTTGCTGAGTCTGTTGGGTTTTCTATGTACAGGATCACATCATCTGCAAATATCGAGATAATTTTACTTCCTCTTTGCCAATTTGTATGCCTTTTATTTCTCTTTCTGGCCTTATTGTCCTGGCCAGGACTTCTAATACAATGTTAAATAGAAGTGGTGATAGAGGGCATCCCTGTCTGGTTCCTGTTTGTAAGGGGAATGTCTTGAGTCTTTGTCCATTAATAATGATGTTGGCTGTTGGCTTTTGGCTTTGCATATATGCCTTTTATTATGTTGAGGAGTTTCCCTTCTATCCCAATTTTGCTGAGAGTTCTGAACAGGAACGAGTGTTGTATTTTATCAAATGCCTTTTCTGCATCAATTGATATAATCATATGATTCTTTTGTTTTGTTTATGTGGTGGATTACATTGATTGTTTTTCTTATGTTGAACCATCCTTGCATACCAGATACGAATCCTACTTGGTCAGGATATATTATTTTTTTGATATGTTTTTGGATTCTGTTGGTAGGATTTTGTTGAATCTATGTTCATGAGGGATATTGGTCTGTAGTTTTCCTTTTTAGTGATGTCTTTCCCTGGTTTTGGTATTACTGTTATGCTAGCTTCATAAAATGAGTTTGGGAGTATTTCATCTTTTTCTATGTTCTGCGATAGCTTGAGTAGTATAGGTGTCAACTCTTCTCTGAATATTTGGTAAAATTCTTCAGTGAAGCCATCAGGGCCAGGACTTTTCTTTGTGGGAGTTTTTTTTTTTTTTTTTTTTAATGACTTATTCAATTTCTTCTTTTGTTATAGGTCTGTTCAAATATCCTGTCTCTGAGTAGCATAGTTTAGGTAGGTCTGGTGATTCCAGAAACTTGTCCATCTCTTCTAGGTTCTCAAATCTGTCGGTGTACAGTTTTTTGTAATATTCTATAAGTATCTTTTTTATTTCAGTTGATTCTGTTGTGATGACACCCTTTTTGCTTACTGTTCTTTTAATTTGCATTTTCTCTTTCTTTTCTTTTGTTAAATTTGCCAGTGGTTTGTTGATTTTGTTAATCTTTTCGAAGAACCAGCTTTTTGTTTTGTTGATTTTCTCTGTTTTTTTGTTTTCTGTTTCATTTATTTCTGCTCTGATCTTTATAATTTCCTTAATTCTAAATACTGTAGCATTCTTTTGTTGTTCTTTTTCTAGTTGTTGGAGTTGTTGAGTTAAAGTGTTGATTTTATTTCTTTCCTCTTTTTTGATGTATGCATTTATTGCTATAAACTGACATCTGAGTACTGCTTTTGCTGTGTCCCATAGGTTTTGGTATGATGTATCGTCATTCTCATTTATTTCTAGGAATTTTTTAATTTCACTAGTAGTTTGTGAGCAGTGAATTGTTTAACTTCCACATGTTTTTTCCTTTATCTTCCTATTACTAATTTCTAGTTTTATAGCATTGTAGTCCAAGAAGATGCTTTGTAGTATTTCAAAATTTTGAATTTATTGAGGCTTGTTGTATGTCCTAACATATGATCTATTCTGGAGAATGATCCATGTGCACTAGAGAAGAATGTGAATTGTGCTTTTGTTGGGTGGAATACTCTGTCTATGTCTATGAGGTCTATGAGGTTGAGTTGGTTGATTGTGTTGATGAATTCTTCTTTATCTTTGTTGAGTTTTTTTCTAGTTGATCTGTCCCTCCTTGAAAGTGCTGTGTTAAAGTCTCCTACTACTGTTGTAGAGTTGTCTATTGTTCCTTTTAATTCAATTAATATTTGCTTCATGTATTTTGGAGCACTTTCATTGGGTACATAAGTATTTATTATCTCTGGTAGCGTAGTGCCTAAGGCAAGGACTGCTAACCAGAAGGCTGGCGGTTCAAACCCACCAGCCACTCCTTGGAAGGAAGGTGGGTCTACTTCTTTAGTGATACTGCCTCGGAAACCCAAGGAGGGGTCGCTATGAGTCGGGTCCAACTTGACGGCACATAACAACAACAACAACAATGTCTTTTTTGTCAAGTGACCATTCAGCATCATATAATGTCTTTCTTTGTCTCTTATGTTGTTTTTCAGCTTAAAATCTATTTTATCAGAAATTAACATTGCCACTCTTGCTCTTTTTTGGTTACCTTTGCCTTGGTATATATTTTTTGCCACTCCTTAACTCTTAATTTGTTTTTATCTTTGTGTCTAAGATGGATCTCTTATAGGCAGCATATTGATGGGTCTTCTTTCCTTATCCAGTGTGGCATGACATTATCAACAAATTTCTGAGTTTCCACTTTCTGAAAAGGCTGAGGTGGCGCAGTGCCTAAGAAATTTGACTTCTAGCCAGGTTGGCAGTTCAAACCCACCAACTGCTCTGTGAAAGGAAGATAGGGCAATCTACTTCCATAAAGATTTATCACCTTGGAAACTCATAGGGTCTCTGTGAGTCAGAATTGACTCGATGGCAGTGGGTATTGGTTTGGTTTATAGGCTTGAGAGCACTAGATTGCCTTGAAGTCCATGTCATCTGGTTAGGTGTCCCTCCATGGGATGTACTGCTCATGTGGTTAAAGAATAGAGTCCACTTGGCACTGTATTCAGAGATGCTGCCTTAATCACAAAGACAGAAACTGCTAGAAGTTCCCTTCTGTGCTATTTTGTTTGTCACCGGGGTGGTGTGGGGACAGCGCAGATAGATTTATACCAAAAAACCAAACTCACTGCCATCGAGTTGATTCTGACTCATAGCAACCCCCTTTGGGTTTCTGAAGTAGATTGCCCAGTCTTCCTTCTGAGGAGTGGCTGGTGGGTTTGAACTGCCAATCTTCTGGTTAGCAGTCAAATACCTTAGACACTATGCCAGCAGAGCTCCTTAGATTTACACAGTGAGAGCAAAGTCACGCTCCGGGGAAAGGTCCACTCACTGACCATGTCGTGGTCTTTTTCTTCCCACAGCTATACAAGAAGAGACACAAGCAGCGGAAAGAAGCCCAGAGAGGGCGGCATGTGATGTTCCTGCCGTCGGCAGCCCACCCCATTCCGTTCTACCCCAGCCCCTTCTACCCTGGCCCCTTCCCTGCTAACCCTCTCTACCCCCCAGGAATTATTGGTGGTGAATATGATGTAAGACCAATACTTCCCTTTGTTGGGGACCCAATCAACTCACTCATCCCAGGGCCTGGGGAGACTCCTGGCCAGTTCCCTCCCCTCAGACCACGTTTTGATCCAGTTGGCCCACTTCCAGGACCTAACCCCATTTTGCCAGGGCGAGGGGGTCCCGGCGACCGGTTTCCCCTCAGACCCAGCAGGGGTCGCCCCACTGACAACCGGCTGCCATTCATGTGATCGATTTGTGATCTCGCTCCTGAGTTCGTTTTGTTTTCTCAACGTCAGATGTCCTCTCCTGGGGTGCTCCTCCCTGATTTATTTTCTGACCCTCACTGTGGTGGCGAGACATACATTCACAGCTGCCTTTCAGCACATGTGTTAGAGCCCCGGGCCCCAGGGCTGCTGCCTGATGAGGCAGGTCCTGGGAATAGCTGACTTCTGATTCCTTCCCTCGGGATCCCCCTTTAGAACGAAGGTTGTGAATTGGTGGTGTTTTGCATCAGATTAAAAAAATGACGTGTAAATAACATGGCAGCCCTGACTGTTATTAGAAAGATATGTAATCAGTACTCCAGATAGCTTCATGTGTGACTTGGACATCATCAGAGTATGATGACTTGGACATCATCAGAGAACCTGCCTATTCATTGCTTACTATAGGGGGTTCCCTTTCTATTTTTTAAATGGCACCCTTTCTTCAAATGCAATCCTTTGCAGAAGCCTACTTTAGGAAACAAATCAAAGCAGAGCTAGTCTGGTTGGACTGGGCCTTGGGGTGGGTTCTGGAACCCCACCAGCCAGTTCTCTCCAGGTGTGGGAGCACCCTGGCGCCTGGGCAGCAGTGCTGTTTGTACACCATTAGGTTACAGCGACTCACATTTCTGGCCCATTCTCAGGTGGGTGGTTATGAATGATTTTTTTTCCCTTGTGTTTTGAACACATGGTCCCTGATTTATAATGTAAACAGATGACATCTTTTAACAACAGAATTTCACTGCTCAGAGGGCTTGGTCTTTAATGGTAGCTTATTTAAAGAACACTTTGCTTTTAAGACTTGAAATAGACAAAATTCAAGATTTATTTTTCTGACAAGGCTAAACACAGTTTATCATACAAACAGTTGTACAGAAACATGCTTTAGTGATAGGAATTAAAATCTGAATCACAACACAGGAATAAAACACTTATTATTATATGCAGAAAATATGTAGGAATATTGCCAATATCTTCTTGCTTTTTAAAAAACCTGTTTTGCATATAAGGAAATGGCTTGGGGTGTTATATGCTGCAAGAATACTTTGAGTCCTATATATAAGTGAAAATATTATTTTTTTCTACACATACTTATTGAGTCTTTTTTCCATCACAGTGAAGAAAACTCAGTAATAGGATTTTCCAGAGGCGGTGTCATTTGAATAGCTTAATGGATAGGGGAAGGACTGGGCTGCTGACATTTCTATATATGAGCTACTAGACAGTCTTAAAACAAGTCCCGTTTACAGCCATATGGCTTTAATTGGATCTGGGTTTAAAAAGATTCCCTTGAAGCTTTCATGGGTTCGTCAAAACTATGTTCTAATTCTCTGCTACATTTCTCTGTGACCTGGTGATGTTAAGTTGCACTGTGTGTGTATATGTTTGCAGTGGGAATGGGAGGATGTAGTGATGACCAGAAGCACCACATACGGTAAAAACAATGAATTTTCAAAGTGCAGTCATTTTCAAATGGTTCTTGAGAGGTCCATGGATGGTGCTGGTGTCCTTGGGTACAGGTGCTACTTTTCTAACTTTATTTTGGACTTACTGGCAGACATTACAAAACTCTCTTAGTTTACAATACAGGCATTGTGCCCTAAACTTAAATCTGCAGGCTTCTCAAAATAGTTCATTACCATAAATTCTTGACAAAATGAAGCCCCTCAGAGCTTTTCCTTCTGAAGAGCTACACTGATGGTTAGAAGCTCGTAAAGCCCTCCGTTGTGTTCGTTAGTCCGAGACTGCTGAGCTTTGTGTATTGCTGGTGTAGTGAGAGTGAAGCCATGATGTGGTTGGGGCCCGTGTGCTGCATGGTCTTCTTACCTCATCTTGGATTATAATGGAAGCAGGATGGTCATAGAACGCCATAACAAGTGCGACATCATTGGCTTGTAACCTTAAGGACTTCCAGTCACCTCTTCTTTTCCCCTTTAGTTATTTTTAGTAGCAGGAACTTGTTCTCTTCTCCCCTTTTAGTTTTTCCTATTTATAAGGGAAAGTTACTCATTTGGCAGGACTGGTAATCAAGTCATGGGAGGTGTCCTCCTTTGGTGGTTACGATGTTGTGGTTCCTTGTGTAAAACCACCGTTGAGCTCTGCCCTCTCCCAGTCTCACTTAGCTCTTCCCAGTTTCTGCTTAGCTTAATATCTCTAATTCTTTCTTACTCTAACAGAACTCTGCTCCCCTATACTCGGGGCCTAGTGCCAAGGCTCAACTTCTGTTCTACCCTAATCTGGGCAGCAGCTACCTAGTTACAGAGCCTCAGAGAAGCCCTACTTCTCTGCTGTCTGTTGCCATTGAGTCGGTTTATGGAAGCAGACTGCCACATCTTTCTCCTTCAGAGTGGCTGGTGGGTGGGTTCAAACCACCGACCTTTTGGTTAGCCGTCAAGTGCTTAGCCACTGCACCACTAGACTTCCTTATAAGTCTTCTGTGCCATAACCATGGTTAATACTCCTTTGGGTGGTGTCCAGTTGACGGTTGAAGATGTGGAGTTGATGAGACTACTGGGAAATATTGGGTAAGTCACAGTAAATGAAGGTTTAATCCTAACTGACTCACTTAAATGCCTATCCTGCAATTCCTTCTCCAGTAGGTTACAGCACTTATGTTTTTGATATTCCACATCAAAACCGGAAAAGTGTGAATTCACTTGGGAGGAGTTTTAACTTGCTTCTGCTCTAGTCTCCAAATGAAAGGGCACAGAAAGCAGATACTTAACATATGAGCGTTTGGAAATTGAGACAAAATCTATAAAAAATGAAAAGTGTTTAGGGTTTTAAAGGATTGGAAAAAAAAAGAAAACACACTATAGAAAGAATGTTTAGTTTCAGATTTTGTTCTCCTAAACGAATGTCCTACTGATTGCAAAGAACATTGCCCAGCAACTTTTGCCTTTTGCCCTTGGCCTGCAGGGTTGAGTGAGATCTGAATACAAGGTCTGAGTGTCCACTTGTCATCTGTTTCGTCTGCATAGTTGCACTAGGGAAGCACAAGGGAGCCTCTGTGCCCTTTATGCACTGTGTTTGGTAAATGGACTTGTCCCACAACCTTCTAGTTTGTCTCCAGCCAAACCAAAAGTGCTGTGTTCTATCAGAATCTAAATATTACACTGAGTCCCTTCATGTCATCAGTGGCTGCCTGGGATCTAGGACAGCCTTTTACACTGATCAGTACAGTTAGGAACCAGACACTTGCCCTACAGGATAAAGCAAAGCCTGTGAGATGCAGGTGAGCGTGCTCCTAGGCTGTGCAGTTCAGGTACTGCTGGTCGCCGCCACTGTGACTCTACGCTGCATCCTTTCATGGATTCTAAACACATACAACAAAAAGAAGTTTTATGAAGTCGACTCGGGCACAAGCAATTAGTTTGCTCCCAGGAGGGTGGGCTCTGAGTGCCGAGGCCAGTTCTAGCTGAGGCTGTGCTGGGCCCTGTTGTGTGGATGTCCTTGTGGGACTCAAGTGGAGTGCCACTTCTTTTCTGTGCCTGGGCCGCCTCTTTTCAAGCATTCCAGGCCTTTGGAATTGTCCTGACCCGCTCACCCCAGCCTCATCCGGCAGGCTGACAATGGCAGCCCCCTCCTTCCGCTCCAGGCCAGGCAGCTCTGCCCTCAGCCTGGCCTTCTGTGGCCACCAGAGTCTGCTCACACCGAGGAGATCTCGTCCCTTGAGCCCCCTTGCTTCTGCTCCCTTAGTTTATTTTTTTCAAGGTTAAAAAATTGCCATGGACTTTCTCCAGCTTCTTTCCTGAATTTTCTGTCATTGTCCTAGTCCCTCCACTGGTTTAATTCTCTGTTCTCGAGCAAGTGACCTCACACTGGTACTCTTAGAAAAACAGTGCTTAAAAAACTGTAGTTGAGTATTTGGTTTACATTTTAATTTCTAGTTTCGTGGGAAGGCCCACCTAAAACATGGCCCAAACACCCACTCTACCAAACAGGGCGCCCAGCAGCTTGCTTGCACCGTTCATTCACTCAGTGGTCTCACTCAGCTTCCTTTCCCAGTAGAGGCAGGTGGCAGCTTGCAGAAGGTAGGTGCAGCTTCATGGAGTTTGCTGCTCTGGAACCACCTGCTCTGAGAGTACCACTGCAACGAGGAGGGAACATGGTAACGAAGAGGACAGAGATGTAAAGGAAGAGAAGGGACAGGCACAGGCCAGTATCCCTGGAAAGCCGATGTTACATAACTGAGGTACCTAGCATTGTGGCATGTTGATGGGAGCAAGAGCAGGAAGGTATTTTCTCCGGCTGACGTCCACCCAGGCTGTGCCCTAGTCATTGTATTAGGAGTTCCTCGGTGCAAATGGCTAGTGATGGAAAGGTTGGCGGTTTGAGTCCATCTAGAGTCATCTCAGAGGAAAGTCCTGGCAATGTGCCTCTGGAACGTCAGCCGTTGGAAACCCTGTGGGATACAGCTCTGCTCTGACACACATGGGGTCTCCATGAGTCGGAGTTGACAGAAACTGGAAAAAACCTCTGTGCTACCAGTGAGCACAAACCAAATGGGTGGTGGTCGTGGTTTCGCTTCTCTAAGTCGGCTCGGGGGAGGATGCTAGCCTTTCCTTGGATCAAAGTTGTAAGAAACAAAGCAAAACCCACCAAACATAACCTTTTAGAATCTATATAACATAGTGATTCCCCTTTCCCGCCCCCTGTTTTTGGCCCTTTTCTGTTTCAAAATGTTAGTTACTAAAAGTTAAAGTTTTGGAAGGAGTATGTGCTAGTCTATGAAAGAAAACAGTCCATTTGTGGGATCTCTGTTCTCCACCAGACTATACATACACAGTTGATGGGAAAAATTATTTAAATGTGTTGGTCATAAAACAGTGTTACATCATGGGTCTGGGCATATCTGTGCTTGGTTATAAAAATCAGCATGCCTGGTCTGATAAAGGGGCTTATGCTACTTTTGAGTTGAAATAACTGCTGGAATGCTGCCAGGTTCCTAGAGACAAGGGTCAGCGTATGGGAAACTGAGAAGATTCTGGCCAGGTGGATGCTGTTCACGGAGCCACTAGTTTTGCTTGGAGTGTCTGGGAGTAGTGCAGATGGTTAATGAGCGCGGCTGCTAACTGAAACACTGGTGGTTCAAGTCTACTCTGAAGTGTCTGGGAAGAATGGCCTGGCAATCTACGTCCTAAAAATCCCACTGAAAACTCCACGAAGCGCAGTTCTGCTCCGACACACACGGTCACTGGCTGTACAGCTTTAGTTTTGCTTACCAAAGGTATAGGTCCCCAGCTGGCTCGGTGACTGTGATGACAATGTGCCAATGCTATTTCCCGCTTCCGGCTTGCTTGCACAGTTCAGCTCTGGACTGACTTTAACATGTATTCAGAGCACCTGAGGAAAGTGACAAAGATGGTTTCTGGGCCTATGGCCCAGACTTTCTGATGCCCTTGGTGTGAAATGAGGCCTTCTCTGTCTTTGTAACTAGCTCTGCACATAGTCTGCAGCTCCCCCTTTGAGAGAGTTCGTTCAGCCTGATGCCACGTGGTGGAGTGTTGAGCTGCATTTTACTACGCTGTGAGAATCAAGTGAGATGGGTTGCCTTCCACTCCTGATCTTAGTCTCCAGTGTATCAAAGTGGCGACTGCTTCAGGTGTTCCCTACATTCTCCATCTGTCTAAAACCTGTGGCTTCATGGCGTTACACCCTCCCTAGCAGTTCTCCTTACTCTTCTATTAAGAATGTAACACAAAATAATTTCATTGAAAGATATAGCCCCAGGTAATGTGGGGAAGGTTTTACTCTATGTTTTAAATAGAAGATACCAAAGTAAATCCAGTAACTCCCTGTGCTGGAATCTTACGGGCAACCTCAACTGCCACTGTTGCGAGAGAAGGCAGGGGCCCAGGAACTTCAAGGCTGGTCGCTTGGTTCCCTTTGTAAACTATACCAGTGACAACTACCTTCTCAGGGCCAAATGGGGAAATGGTTCTACTCTTGAAGATGCAGCAGGTCTTCAGAGAACCCCTGGGAAGAAGCTACAAACTGAAAGCTAGGTGATGGGGTTGTGGGATGTACATTTGTTAATTCCCAGTGATTATCCACGTGTGCCATATATCTGTGTGCATGTGTGTAGTGGGCTCCCCAGGGTCCTTGATAGGTGGCCTGTCATCAAACCTCACATCAACCAACATTTCTTTTAACAGAATAGCTTGAAAAGGTACTTGCATTTGACTTTTGAATTCCATCTCCTTGTCTCCTTTCTGCCTCACCTGGCTTTCTCCAGAAGTTGCTAGGGAGTGGTGAAAGGATTAAGTCAGGCAGCAGGAGGAGAAAGGGAGAGGCAGACTTCTACAGAATTATAAACTGTCTGATCTACTCCCTAACCTTAACTTACCTCCCCGAAGCATGGCCGTGTTGAGCCCAAGGCCCCCACTTTAGACCATGGGGGTCTAAGTAGAGTTTGTTGAGTGAGGCCTGCTTGGAACAGCTCCATCATGGTCTGCCTGCCCACTGGGCCATCTCAGCTGCTTCTGGGAAGCATTTTGGGAAGCTCCAGGCCAGCTCAGTTGTGGTGCATTGCATAGGTTGAGTGACAAGGAAGGAGGCATGTTACGGGCAGAGTGAGCTCCAGCCATGTCAATAGGGACTGCTCCCTAGACACTCAGCAGAGCACAGAGAGTAAGAGTGGCAGTTTGTGGTTTTTTTTTTTTGAGCAGGGGCTGTTACAAGAAAGCGTACTAGCCCCTTGCTTGTTCACCCTTAACTTGCACAACAGCCATTTTATTTGGCTCCTGATACTAGCTAATGTCAGTCAGGCCCAGGCCTATCAAGGCAAATTATGGCTCCCAATGGACATTAGCAACTGGACTCTCCTGACCTTTCTTATGCCAGGGCTGCTACTTATTATAGAATCCAAGACTAGGGGGACCTGAACAAGAGGAGAAAGAGGACTGAAGTAGCCCAGTTTCTCTTGCTTTTAAGATTGAGCTGATTAGGAGGGAGGCAAGAAGGTAAGAGGACAACTCCAAAGGCCAAGTGGCTCTCTGGGAGCCAAGCACAAAGCCAGCACCTTTGGGACTGAGCCACTCTTTGGCCACTCGCATGTCAGAAAGCCGGCATGATGTCAAGGGTTCTAGGTGACCCAATGCACACAGGAGAGGGTCCCTGGCCTTGCCCTCACCACACCAGTCTGGCTTTGGAGAACCAAGGAGGGGACAGATCTCAGAGGATCACTGAGCAATCTGCATCTCTTGGGTGTGACTAGAAGCTGCTCCAAGGCCAAGGACTTTCACTTTTACCTGCATCGCTTGCTCCCTTCCTTGTGAACAGTGAAGGAAGACAGATCTCAAGTCGCAGAGTGGGCTGGAGAAGGGTAGCATGGCTATTTTCTAATCTCCTGGACCCTGTTGGGGACCAGGAGGCTGGTTCTGGCACCTACAATGTTTCTAGCACCAGGTGCTTGGTGACTTGAGACAGCCCTGAACCGCAAATGCTAATGGAGGCTATTCAGTGGAGGGGAAAGAGCATTGGAAAGGAATTCAAGACTCCTTTTCTCCAGCTCTGCAGTTAATAACTTATTTAGTTACTTAAGTTTGGGTTAAACTAAATGAAATCTGGTTTCTTTACTGCACAAATTCCAAGAGCCTCTGACATGTAGTGAGTGCCATGAATCTCTAAAAACAAATATAAAGTGTTTCCTAATTGTATGTGAGCACGAGACCTTTGTAAATAGTACCCTTCTAATGCCTTGCTGGACACAGTTTGCAAAATGGTGGACTAGAAGTTGGCTATCATGCGTTTTCTGATTCTGCGCCATTGGTCTGATTTTCTTGGGTTCCTCATAAGTCCTTGTGAAAGAAACATTTCTGCTGAGAAGTCGTGGAGACCAAACAGTGATACCACACAGAATGAGTGTAGGAACCCTAACCCAACTCCTTCCTTGGGAATTTCAGGCCATCTCTCTCTTCTTGGAACTAGTGAGGATTCCTCAAAGATCCCAGTGGTTAGCTCTCAACTTCCAAGTGATGACAACCCTCTGGAAGGGAGCTGCATTACAGGGGTTCCCCTCTGTTTCTGTTGCGTTCCAAAAGGCTCCACTCATCACCAAGAGTCTGGTCTCCTTCACTAGTCCTCCAGATCCCACTGGTGGCCAGGTGAGTGCGGGCCTTTGCCTGCACAGTCGAGGGGAGGACTGGAGGGCATGAAGGGAACAACCATGGGTAGGTGGTAAGTTTCCCTGACTGAGTTTTTCTTCTTTTATTTGTGAAACACTCAAAAGATTATTGCCTCAAAGATTGCTGAGGTCCATCTGCATTTGATGGAGGTGGGGGAGGGCCTAGAAGAAGCCTTTGCCCAAAGGCAAGCAAAACATGAACAAGAGGTATGAAAACTAGCCACAAATAGACATCTCACTTGGTTACTGGAGGCATTGAAGCAAGCATCTGGGTGGGCAGAGGGGTGTGAGGCCTGTCTTTAAGCCCCGTTTTGAAGAACGTGGAGGCTCTCAAAGGCCCACTCCTCAGGCTGACAACATTGGAATGTGGTAAGGGAAAATGAGAAAACATAGAGCTAATCAAATCTTGGGTCAAAGGCATTTAGAAAGTACATTCTTAGGCCCTCCATTCTGTTCCCACCGGGAGCCATGGCTGAGAAGGAAACGAGGCAGGAGTGGGGAGAGGGTAACGGCACATGCCCCCTCTGACCAGCCTGGATGGGGTTAGTCAGAGAACAGGCTGGCGAAGGACTTTCTCAGGTTGCGGATGGTTTCAGCCTTGGCCTCGTCTTCGCTTGGGGTCCCACGCTGAGACGTGTCAGATGTGCTGAGGCTGTTGGTCAGGGACTGGGATTTGCTGAAACAGAAAGGCAAGGGGGTTGGGGGAGACTGGCCTGGACTCCTTAGGAAATGAGTCTTGGGGGCTTGCCGGACAGCAAGATGGGTGAGCCTCATCATCATAATGACATCAAGACAAGAAACAGGCATTCTAACACTTAAATGATGCTAGGTACCTTGCATTATTTAATGGCTACAATAACCTTGGTTCTTACCTTTATTTCTTAGGTACAGAAACTGTGATTCACAGAGTCAAGCAACTTGCTCAAGTCTTCCATAGACTCATGGAGGTAGCATCCAAGGCTCACATTCTCTCCACAACACCGCACTGCTCAGGCAGCAGATGGTACTGACAATAGTTGGCCCACTCTCCTGCTTGTATGTACAAACCTGCTTGGTAACCTGCAGAGTGTTGTATCAACATCAGCTTATGGCTGCTCCTGTGGTAATTTCCAGGACTAGTTTGGGAATTAGGAAGTCTGTGTTTCAGACCCTGCTCTGCCATTTGATCTGTATGGTCTTGGGCAAGTTACTTCCCAGGGTCTCCACTACCTCATCTGTGAAATGTAGGGTTGGCCTAGCTGACCCTCAGGTCTCCTAGAGCTCTGATGTTCTGGGCTTTAATTCCCACCTCTTTCCTGAAGCCTTATTTGTTGATTCCAGTCTGTTTTTGGATTCTCATAGTATTCACCATTTGAACCACACTGTCCTGTTCTCTGGGAGCTCTGGTAGCATAGTGCCCAAGGCACTTGACTGTTAACCAGAAGGCTGGAAGTTCAAATCCACCAGCCACTCCTCGGAAGGAAGGTTGGGCAATCTACTTCCATAGTGATACTGCCTCAGCAACCCAAGGAGGGGTCGCTATGAATCGGATCCGACTTGACTGCACATAACAACAACAACAACAAATATTCTTGAGCATACAGCTTTTCACATTTGTATGATTGTATGGTTTTCTCTTTATGGTAATAAACTTTTGATAACTGTGAAGTTGCAGTCATTTTAAAAAGATAGGCCTTGACTGGTTGTATCTGGAATATCCCCATTCCAGGATGCCAGGGAATGGTAGACCAGAGGCTTTAATAGTCAGCCAAGCTCTGGACGGACTGATGGAAGATCTTTTATGAAAACCTAGGAGACTGAAGGGGGCTTAACCTACCTGGAAGCCAGTCCACTTCTCCTTGGAGTGGATTGAAGGGAAAACTATGGGCAGGGCAAGACCAACTGACTAGTTCATTCATTCATTTGTTCATTTTTCATTTATTCCATAACTCTATTCTGTACCAGCTAAGTACAAGGAATAAGACAGAAATAGTCCCTGCCCTCTGGGAGATAACTGCTATAACTGATGATACTGAGTTGACCCTGACTCATGGTGACACTGTATGTCAGAGTAGAACTTCACTCCACAGGATTTTCAATGACTGATTTCTCTGAATTAGATCACCAGGGTGATTCTTCCCAGGCACCTTTAGGTGGATTTGAATTTCTGACCTTTCGTTTAGCAGCCAAGCACATTAACCATTTGTATTTTATGAGCCAAGCTCATAGGAGTCTAGAACTTTATCCTAAAATGTGTGTGTGTGTGTGTGTGTGTGTGTGTGTGTTTAAATTTCAATAGCCTTATAATAATAGGTAAGGAGCTCTGGTGGCACAGTGGATAGGGCATTTGGCTGCTAACCAGAAGGTCAGC
>NW_006921796.1:624879-631148 GCF_000298275.1 Orycteropus afer afer | reverse complement strand
CAGCCACTCCTCGGAAGGAAGGTTGGGCAATCTACTTCCATAGTGATACTGCCTCAGAAACCCAAGGAGGGGTCGCTATGAGTTGGGTCCAACTCGACAGCACATAACAACAACAACATCCTGTTCTCTGGATGCTTCACAAGTGTCAGCCTGCAGCAACTATTTGCTGAGCACTTCCTTTCTGCCAGGCAGGCCCAGTGCTAAGTGCTATGGGTGTGGAGATAAGTATAATTCAGTCCCTGCCCTTAAGAGGCCCACAGTCTAGTGGAGATGACAGATGTAGGGAGAGATTGTGTAAAGATGTCACAAGTTTAAGAGATCTACACATGGTCTTATCACCCATTAAAAAACTGAAATTCTCTTCAAAGGAGGAACTGTCTCTTGTCTCTTGGTTATTCTTTACAGAGCCTCATCCAGGACTAGACACAGAGCAGGTATTGAGTAAATATATGCTGACTTGAACTGAACCAAATAATATTTTGGTATATGGTGTCCCTTGCAATTCCATATGAATTTACAAATCAGCTTCTCTGTTTCTGAAAAACGGGTCATTGAGATTTTGATAGGGATTGCACTGAACTGTAAATTGCTTTGGGGAGTATTATCATCAATACAATATTAAGTATTCCAATCCATGAACATGGGATGGCTTTTCATTTAATTAGGTCTTCTTTAATTTCTTTCAGCAATGTTTTATAGGTCACAGTATATAGTAAGTCTTTCACTTCCTTGGTTAAATTTATTCCTAAGTATTTTATTCTTTTTGATGCTATTGTAGATGAAATTGTCTTGATTTCCATTTTAGATTGTCTTATTTTTGATCTTATATCCTGCAACTTTGCTGAATTCATTTATTAGTTCTAATCATGTTTTTTTTTTTTGGTATGGATTAAGGTTTTCTATGTATAAGATCATGTTATCTGCAAAATCAAGTAATATTTTTAAAAGCAACAAATTAGAAGATTTAAGTGCTTCTAGCTAGATTATTAAAAGGTCAGTGTCCAAACTGGCTTGAGTTCCAAAGGCCTTATCTGGGTTATCTTTTTATGTAGTGAAAGTCTGTACACAGATACGCATTCTAGATGCTACGCAGCATTCTAAGCACTAACATTTTAATCCTTATAATAGCAATGTGAGGTGAGTATTATTGTTCCCACTTGGCATGGGAGGGTATTGAAGCACAGAGAGGTTAAGCAACTATCTGAGGCCATACAGCTTTTAAGTATTAGAGCTGGGATTTGAACCCAGGTAGTCTGGGTCTAGATTCTGTGCTGTCAAAGACTATGCCATTTTGCTTGGAAGAGCATTTGCCAATATCTATCAAACTACAAATGTATTTACACCTTTGATGCAACAATACCATTTTAGGCATTTTTTCTACAGCTAAACCTATGCACATAAAAAAAATGGAACATGGGCAAGGTTATTCATGGGAGCTTTGGTAGTATACACGAACATGTTTCTATCTATGAGGGATTTGTTAGATAAAGTACAATTACACAGAGGAATTCTATGCAGCTATGAAAAAGGAGAAAACTTTCAGTGAACTGGATAAACGATCTCCAGAATTTATTGTTAAGTGAAAAAAGCAAGTGGAAGAATGGTGTAGTGAATACTACCATTTGTGTAATGGTGTGTATAGTGAATACTACCATTTGTGTATGGAAGTGGGGAGTGGACAAGAACATTTGTTTTGTTTCAGTGTTTCCTGGACACACAAGGAACTAACCGAAGTGGTTACCACTAGGGAGCAGGAAGGAGAAAAACACTGGTGGGAGTGGGGTGGGAGAGATATTTTATAATGTATATGTTTTCATAGCTTTGAGAGATCCATCCCAGTTCTTCTACTTACTAGCACTGGAACCTTGGGAAAGTTACTTAATCTCTTTCTCTGTGTAATTAATTTGTAAACATATGGATAAAAATGGTTATTAACGCCTAAGCTTTGGAGAGTTGAAAACAACAACAAAACAACCAACTATGTAAAGTGCTTGGAACATAGAAGGTGAACAAGAGATGTTAGCTATGAAACTAGGATTACCAATATTAGATGGAATGATGCTGTGTGACTTCCAAAGCTGGGCCTCAAGAGGCCTTGATGCTTTCACTTTTGCCCTTTTGGGCACAGCTGTCCTATGTGAGGACGCTCAGCCTAGCCTGCTGGAGGGGAGCTCCATGGATAGAGGGGCCCACCTGACACCAGAACCAACAGCCAGATAAATGAGTTTTCAGGGAACATCCAGCCCACTTGAGCTGCCAGATGAGCAGTCATTTGAATGAGCCCAGGAGAGTAGGGCTGCTAGATTTAGCAAATAAAAATATCTAGTTAAATTTTAATTTCAGATTAAAAAAAAACATACACATATTTTTTCCCACTATATCCCATCCAATATTTGCGGCATACTTAAACTTACTGCTGCTTATCTGAAATTCAGATTTAACTGGGTATCCTGTATTTTATTTGGCAACTTGAGCAGAAGAAGAACCTCCCAAAGGAGCAAGCTCAGAACAAATCAATGAACCACAAGATAATAAGCAAATAAAATAGTTATCTCTTAAGTCACTAAGTAATGAGATGGTGCATTATGTAGCAAGAGAGAACTGACCCATGTATGTATGGAAGGTCACGGTGGGGCCTAATCTGTACTCTGACCTTGCTGGTCCCTGCAGTCCATTCTATCTTCCAGACTTGTTTCTACTTACTTAAAGTCTAGGTGTGAGGGCTTTTTGGGTCTTCCTTTGTCTCTGAGTCCCTCACCCTGAATCAGCCCAACTCTGCCCACACCCCAGCTCCAACCTGTACCCTTCGAAATTCCTAAAGCACTTACTTGAGATGGGGGTGGGGTGGTGCTGACTTCTGGGACTCTTCACCCTGTTGGGAATTGCTGCGGCCTTGAACAGGGGGCCGTGGCTGAGAAGTGAGGCCTGGTTTGGAGGCCTGGTTTGGTGAGCTGCCACCAGATGCCCGGGACAGCTGTGGGGAACCTGGTGACCTCTGCTGCTGTGGAGAGCCAGACTGCGGGCTCAGAGGCTGCTGGCCTTGGGGGGAAAGCCTCTGTTGGGAGGGGCTCCCAGACCTTGGGGGCTGAGAAGACTGAGCTTGACGAGGGCCTCCTGCAGGAAGAAAAATCTTTTACATTCAAGAGGATAAATATAGCTGGACACAAGCTTCAAAGATGTTTATCACAATTATTTTCTTCTATGATGGTGAAAAACTGGAAACAATATAAATGCCTAACCATAAGGGAACTGTTTGAACAGGACATAGCTTATTTTTTTACCGTTCCATGACAGTATGTCCTAGTAGATTGGGGGACCCATTGATCTTAAACTCAAACACCTCTGGGGCCAGGGGGGTACAGAAATAAATAAACCAGACAAGTATAAAAAACATCACGTGCCCTTTAAAATTTCTCCCACTTGAAATAAAAACATGGGTTCAGAGAATTATTTCTCTAAAGAAGTACAACCATGAAGAAAATGGCATTGACACTCAAATCTTTGTTGGTGTGACAATAGGGAGGAGTAGGGCCTGGGGCAAAGAGGGGAGTCTTCGCTGTGTTCAGGAAGCAGATGCTATTGAACACCAGTGGACAGTTGCTTTGTAGGAATGCAAGCTCATTATTGCTAGAGCTTTTGCATCTTCAAAAGAAGCTGAAAATCTAGATGTTTATAGAAAAGTGCCTGAGTTTTAAATACTGGTTTACTCTTTAGTTTCTAAACCCAGTGCAAATCACAGAAAACATCTGTATTCTGCTTATACCGTAAGCAGTGGCATCATTAGGGGTGGTGTCACCCCTAGGCCTCATCCCATACCAGACCACACAGAATCCTTAGTAATGTTTATTATCAATTTTAACCATAGAATAATATATGATAAATATAGTTGTACATTGCTTACATGTATGGAGCTCTGGTGGCATAGTGCCTAAGGCATTTGACTGCTAACCAGAAGGCTGGCGATTCAAACCCACCAGCCACTCCTCGGAAGGAAGGTTGGGCAATCTACTTTCATAGTGATATCCCCTTGGAAACCCAAGGAGGGGTCGCTATGAGTCAGAATTGGCTCGATGGCAGTGAGTTTATTTTATTTTATTTTTTTGGTTTGCTTAAATGTATTTCTTAGATTACATGAATACTAACAAAAAATTGTTGAAGTACAACATTGTTAGTTACAACATTATTAGTAACTTGGTGGAAGACTTTTTTTTGACTTTTCTCCTTCTTTTCCTTTAATTAAGACTTCACTTTCAAAAAAGTGATTTACCAAGGTTCACAAATACTAATTACTACAATATTGTAGCTAAAACCCTAGAACATTTGACAAAATCAGTGACTATAAAAACACCAGCAGCAAGTTAAACACCAGTGAGTGCTGGTAGTGCATGTGGATGAAACCACCTGACTTTAAGCGTCACTGTAATTGGGTAATAATGACAGTAAACACCAGTGAGTGCTGATAGCACATGTGGACGAAACCACCTGACTTTAAGTGTCACTGTAATTGGGTAATAATGACAGTAAACACCAGTGAGTGCTGGTAGCGCATGTGGAAGAAACCACCTGACTTTAAGTGTCACTGTAATTGGGTAATAATGATGACAGCTCTGATAGGAGCACATCAGAAGGTTCAAAAAGTATATTAGCGTAGAATGTTAGCCTTGTGGGTATATTGATGCAATGTAAGCTGGGATTATGAAAAATGTTTTTGTTGTTATAACTAACTACCCAAAACCAAAACCAAACTCACTGCCATAGGGTCGAGTCTAACTCATAGTAACCCCCATTGGGTTTCCAAGGTGATACATCTTTACGGAAGTAGAATGCCCCATCTTTCTTCTGTGGAGTGGCTGGTGGGTTTGAACTGCCAACCTTCTGGTGAGCAGTCAAATGCCTTAGGCACGGCCCCACTAGAGAGAGATTTTTTTTTTTTTTTTTTTAAATAAAAGATAATAAATTTCTGCTAAAACACTGCCCCTAAAGACAAACATTTTGGTCTCACCCCCTCTGACAGTATCAGCTGGTGCAGCCTGCACTCCCTCTGCCCATCTAAAGCATTTGACTGCTAACCAGAAGGCTGGCAGTTCAAACTCACCAGTCACTCCTCGGAAGGAAGATTGGGCAATCTACTTCCATAGTGATACCGCCTCAGAAACTGAAGGAGGGGTTGCTATGAGTCAGAGCCGACTCAATGGCAGTGAATTTTTTTTTTTTTAATTTTTTAAGTATTTCCCTGCCCCAGCCCACAGTATCTTGCAAAATCTGAATCCTCATTTATTTCTTGGTTATTTGTTGAGTCTCTCTTACACACTGGGATTCGAGAGACACCTAGTTTTTCTTCCAGCCACTTGCAAAGCAAACCACGCAGTAATTTTTGTTCATGCACATACAAAAACTATTAACTTAGGTACAGAAAATATTTGCCTAAACCCAGGATTAATGCTAAAAAAAAAATTATGAAGTTCATTGAAAGAAAGCTTCACTTTAACTGGGTCGAAAATGAACAACTTAATAACATGATCTTGTTATTTTAGGAACTCAAAGAAAGCATTATTTTAAAATTAGCCTTGTTATTTTTAATCTGGATGTTAATTCAGTGGGCATTTTCTTTCATTACCTTACTTGGTTTTAAATGGATTGTTTTTCAACTCACTAAAAGTGTGTTTAGCCTCAAGTCTCTTAAAATAATCTCTTTATCAAGCATGTCTTTACTCTGGGCCCAGGGAGGAAATTAGAACATAGGCCATCTCTGTTTTCAAAGTGCTCTGTTCAGATGTGTTTTAATAAGGAAGTCGTGGGGCAGAGTGAGAAAGCTGGGCAGAGCAGGGGCACAGCTGGGAGCCTGCAAAAGGTAGGAAGTAATTATAAATGATGAACTTCATAGAAGTGTTGCCAGGCAAGAGGGCAGTGGTTATTAATTATTGGTTATAATGAGTATTAATAATAACTGCCATTAAGAACAAAAAGAGCTCTGGTGACTCAGTGGTTAAGGTATTCGACCAAAAGTTTGAACCCACCATCTGCTCCGTGGGAGAAAGATGAGGCAGTCTGCTTCCGTAAAGAAACCTTGGAACCCTAGAGGGCAGTTCTGCTCTGTCCTTTAGGGTCGCTATGAGTCAGAATTAACTCAGTGACAGTGGGTTATTAAGAATAACATGTATATTATAATTGTTAGTAATACACAAGTTATTGTTGTTGTTAAGTGCCGTCGAGTCGTTTCCGACTCATAGCGACCCCATGCACAGCAGAACGAAACACTGCCCGATCCC
>NW_006921796.1:583772-622429 GCF_000298275.1 Orycteropus afer afer | reverse complement strand
GGTGGTATCTCTATGGAAGTAGATTGCCCAATCTTCCTTCTGAGGAGTGGCTGGTGGGTTTGAACCACCAGCCTTCTGGTTAGCAGTCAAGTGCCTCAAGGACCTACTGTGGTATTTCTGTTACACCAGCACTAGGACACTGAGAGACCTACTATACACCACCTCTGTGCCAGGCACCTTGCTAACTGTGAATTAGACCACACGCATGATGTCACGAGCATCTCCCAGTAACTGCTAACTTTATAACTGAAGAAGGTGACATATCAGAGAAGTGATGGAACTTGCTTATGACTGCAAAGGCTGTGAAACATAGAACTGGATTCAAACACATGCTTCTGCCTGAACAAGAAGAGTTCATTTGTACTTGGGTTTGAACAATTAAGCCACTTTCCTTTCCTTAAATGCTTGCTGCTTTTCTAGGGAGACAAGCATAAACAAGAAAGATTGATGGGCCATTTCATCTACGGTCCCGGGAAGAGAAAGGCATTAAGTGCCAAGGGCTGGTTTTCCCAAGAAGCAATGAGTATGCTCCTTTAATAAAGGTGACAGGGAACACCACAACAGGACAGGAACCCCTTCCCTCTGAAAGAGTTTAAAGCAGGCCCTTCAAAGATTGCAGTCAGGCTGCCTGTTACAGCTTCTTGGTGCAGAGCTTCTCGAAACCTTGAGGCAGGCACTGGAGCAATGCATAGTCCTGAGGCATTTGATTCCAGGGGGAGGCTGAGTGAGCTGTCTCCCAACACTGCAAGAAAGCAGGGGCCTTGCAGCGAGAACTGTACTTGAGTGATTGCCACGGCTTCTTTTTATCTAGTTATCAAGAGTTTATCCGTCCTCTAAGAAATGGTGGCACTGGCTTTTCAGTTTGTCCTACCGCGGTGGCCTGTGGGTTGCTGTGATGCTGGAAGCCATGCCATCACAGCACAGAAAGGAAGTCCCAAGAGAAGGACATCATCCTTGGTTAAGTGGAGGGTCAGAGAAAAAGCGAGAGAAGACCCTCAACGAGACAGATTGACAGAGTGGCTGTGACGACGGGTTCACGCAGAGCAGGGACTGTAAGGACGGCACAGGACCAGGTGCCGTTTCGTTCCGTTGTGTATACGGCTGCTATGAGTTGGAGCTGACTCAGCGGCACCGAACAACAACAACATGCCACTGGTATTTCAAATACCACCAGAGCCACTCGTGGTGGACAGTTTATAGCAGAGCTTCCAGACTAAGACAGGCTGGGAAGGAAGGCCGGGTGATCTACTTCTAAACATCAGCCGATGAAAACCTTGTGGATCGTCGGCAAGGACATATCTGACGGGGGACTGAGCTCCAGAATTTATAGAAAAGTCCAACACGTCAACAACAAAATGACAAACAATCCAATTAAAAGGTGGCCAGAAGACATGAATAGACACTTCACCAAAGAGGAGATCTGGGCGGCCGCTAAGCACATAAGGAAGTGTTCCTGATGATTAGCCATCGGAGAGATATAAATCAAAACAACAATGAGATACCATCTCACCCCAGCACTAGTAGCAAAGTTCAACAAGACAGAAAATAACAAATGCTGGTGAGCATGTGGAGAGATTGGGACTCTCAGGGACTGCTGGTGGGACTGTCAAATGATACAACCACTGTGGAAAGCAGTATGGTGATTTCCTTAGAAAGCTGGAATTAGAAACACCATTTGATCCAGCAATCCCATTACTAGGTATATATCCTAAAGAAGTGAGAGCCAGGACAAGAACAGATATATGCACACCCATGTTCATCACAGCACTATTTACAACAGCAAAAAGATGGAAACAACCTAGGTGCCCATCAACAGAAGAATGGATAAGCAAACTATGGTACATACACACAATGGAATACTATGCAACACTACTACTACATTGTAGATGTAATGTAGAATCTACAAAGCACTGCATAACATGGATGGACTTGGAGGACATTATGCTGAGTGAAATAAGTCAATCACAGAAGGACAAATATTATATTAGTTCATTATTGTAAAAAGTCAAGGAAAGGTTTATATATGGAAGGAGACTTTCTTTGTTGGTTACTAGGGGTGGGAGGGGAGAGGAGGGAACACTGTTAGGTGGAGGTAAGTATTAATTCGGGTGAAGAGAAAGGCAATGTACCAAATGTGAGTGATCAACACGGTGGCAGAGGAAGAGGAAGACAGAGAGAGGTACATGGGAAGTATAGACAACAAAGACGAACCCTTTTGCATGTACATTACTGTATTGTCAGTGATGGCAAACATTGATCTACGGGTGGATAGATGGGGGGACAGGCTGAACAATCAGGTATGTCTAGGCAGGAGGTAGTGTGCTTATGAATATGTATAGGGTTAGCAGACAACGTTTCTACAAGCATTTTTGTACATGCTGTAAGAATGTCTAGGTGTATAGTACAGCTGACAAGGGACAAGGTTGTAGTCACTTTTTGGCCACAGCCAGCTACCCAGAGGGAAAGAGTAATTGGATCTGTGGGCTCAGGACCATGGCTGCAGGGGACATCAAGCTCAATTGGCATAACATACTATGCAAAAGCATTGTTTTACATCTTACATTGGTGAGTAGCGACTAGGATCTTAAAAGCTTGCAAGTGGCCATTTAGAGGCAACAATGGGTCTATTCTCGTCCAGAGCAAAGAAGAATGAAGAAAACCAAAGATGCATGGAAACAATTAATTCAAGGGATTGGTAGACCATGTGATCTCAGCCTATATGACCGTGAGACCAGAACAACTAGATGGTGGCTGGCTATCACTGTCAATCACTTGGAGGGGGATCAGTGCAGGAGATCCTGGATAGGGTAGAACAATGTGGAACAGAACTCAAAATCATAAAAAAAAAAGTCCAGGTTTGCTGATCTGATAGAGCCTAGTGAGACCTTTGAGACTATGGCCCCTGGCCACCCTTCAGGTGTGTTATTGAACTCACTCCTGTGGTTTCCAGCCAAACAATAGACAGGCATATGGGGTGAACATTTACATCAGGTAGATACATTCCTTGGAGCACTCAGTCATGGGTGAACAGAAGGGCAGTGTTTGCATAAGAAGACAGCTGATGGCAGGGAGCAGGAGTGCATGGAAGGAGGGACACAGGGAAGAGGTAACTGTGGGGAGGAAGTGGGAAGAGACCTGTTACACCGCAGGGCATTGCAGTCAGTGTCTTGAGGCAAAATGTGTATGAACTGCTGTATGGAAAATGAATTTGCTCTGTAAACTTTCACCCAAATCACAATAAAAAGTAAACATACATACACAAAACCTTATGGATCATAACAGAATATGGTCCAATGAAGTCCTGGAAGGTGGTGCAGGACTGGGCAACATTTCATTCTGTGATACATGAAGTCATCATGAATCAGAACTGAGTCGCTGTAACTAACAACAACGTAGGAATGACTGAATATTTTTTGAGGAAGAATTTCAACTGAAGTTATGTTTAATGTTCCATTTTTCTTTTGTGCTCTAGCTGGTTGGCTCACATATCTATAATCAGGCACAACTGTTGTTGTTATTTGCCGTTGAGTCGGCCCGACTCATAGTGACCCCTCCTTGGGTTTCCGAGGCGATATCACTACAGAAGTAGACTGCCCAACCTTCCTTCCAAGGAGTGGCTGGTGGGTTTGAAGCACCAGCCTTCTGGTTAGCAGTCAAGTGCCTTAGGCACTATGCTACCAGAGCTCCTTAGGCATAACGAGCGACTAGTAAGCTTAAATGCTTTCTATGAGATCTGAAAGGCCAGGCTTGTAAACCTGCCATTTTCTTGTTGTGCATCCTTGGGCAAAGCCTCAACTTCCACCTCTGCAAGGAGATACTAACGTTTTCATGGTAGGATGGTGGGAGGATAACATAAGCAAACAAATGGGGAAGCACCAGCACAAATGGTGTGTCAGGTGCTTAATTCACTTCCTGTCTGCCCTTCCTCCTTTCTTGACTTCAAGGGGACATCCAATCTTGTCCTCTCACCATTCTTCATGTGGTGACAATGCACTATTCTGTAGATAAAGTATTAAGATGGATTTCCCAGAGTATGCCTGGAAAACAAACATGGCTCCCATAATGCATCTGACAGCCTCACTGAGGTGCGTTCCCTTGTTGGCAGGCCATAGGTCATACCTTGTGTGGGTGGGCGCGGCTGGGGCTGTCCAAGCTGAGGCCCCAGCTGACCTTGTCCTGGAGATTTTGCTGGCTTCATCGGTGGACCCTAGTGCAGGAGAAAAGAAGCCTGTTGTGGTCACCATGGCCACTGACTCCCTGGGTGTGTGTGTGTATACAGGGGGGCAGGTTTTTAAAAAGATCTTGTTATTACTGAAGTGAAACTCATATGCAGTGGGCACATCTTAAGTCTTGAGTGTGATGAATTTTTATATATGTTTACATATGTGTAACCACAACCCAAATTAAGACATAGATATTTCCCAGAAGGCTGTGCTGTGGGCCCCTCCCAGCCAGCACCCCCCTCAAGGATAACCATTATCCTGACCTCTGTTGTGTAGATTAGTTGTTGCAAGGAAGAGATGGGAGATTTTGACACTGGCTTTTGCAGAAAGATTTGAGGCTAGCAAATGATTTGGAGAATTGTGAGGTAGTCCATGTGGGGACTGGAGGGGACGAGGTATGTGGGAGCTTGTTGAGCCTGGGGGACATATAAGACACAGGAGTCTCCATAGATTGGTGCCCTGGGGACACATAAAGGGCGTATGTGTACACACACAGTCATATGTGTCCCCCCGCCCCACACTCCAGGCTCAGGATGGAGGGCACAACTGAAGGTGGGTGATCAACTGTCAACAGTCTCTGCCCACAGATGGCCAAAGGCCAGTGGAGACAAGATTTTTCTCCCCAGGGTGCTGGAGGGAGGAAGGGCCCTTGTAGAGGCTCCCAAACTCACCAGTCCCGAGCAGGGCACAGAAGCTCTCCCCCTGGCAGGGCCTCTGCCCAACCTGGGCCCTGTGTGGGGGTATCTCCCTTGGAACCAGGGGCTCCCCATTGCTAGACAGCCCAGCACCTCTCATGGCTACAGAGTCTCCTTGGCTCCCGGAATCTTACCCAAGGTCTCAGGGGTGAGGGCACTGTGCCCCCTGGCATCAGGAGTTGGCTCATTTTGGAAACCACCAGGTCGGCCATCAGCTGTCTGTCCTCTTCCACATGCTCTCCAATCAGGGGCATGGAGCTGTCCATCACCTGCAGGGAGAGAAAGAAGGGCTGAGGGATCCCCAGGCGGATTACCCTGAAAGCTGGGTATGGCCTCTCAGGACGGGCTCAGGGCTCAGGACCGAAGTGGCCACTAGATGGCGATGTTCTCTACACAAAGCGCCCAGTCCGGCGCCTGCAGAGGGCACGACCAAGCCAAACAACAAACAAAAAACCAGCCTCACCAAACTCACAGCCAGCCAGTCCATTCCGACTCACAGAGACACTCAAAGCCACAACCAGCTCTCTTCATTTCAATCTGAATCAACTCCGCTGGGTTAAACTCAATTCGGCCTGAATTCGCCGGGCTATAGCGATACGCCCGAGATCCGGAGACTGCTGGCCTTTGCTGCACTTTTCTTTGGGGAGCTGGTTTCCACCCCCTTCTTTCTCACCCTGGCCTCCGCCCAGGGTCAGGGTTGGCCTCTTCTCCTTTGGCCCAAGGTCAAGGCTTTCCACAAAGCCGGAAACAGTGAAGGTGGGGGCTCCATAGAACAAAAAATGACATGGCCTGGAGTTGACCCAGGGTTCATTGAGAAGAGGGAAGGGGGAGGCCTGTTCTCTGGGGCTGGGGCAGAACACACGCCTGAAGCGAAACCCGTTCCACAGGGAGCCCGCTGTTTCTCACAGGAAGTCCAGCTCCCATCTGGGGAGAGAGAGGAGTCTGAGACGTCCTAGGAGCTCATCCCGCTCTTTCTACAGATGGGAAAACTGAGCGCAGAGCTGGGAAGGGCCTTCCCCGAATCACAGAAGCCCTATGCAGGTGACTGCCCAGGCACAGGCGGCTGCAGACGGTTTTGAAGGAGTCAGGTGTTGGCAGGCCAGAGGAACAGCTGGACTATTTCATCCCCTCAGCGTCACCCACCCAATGCCCATCAAGCCCACTCTCTTGTCTTCTCTTTTCCTAGGTCTTGGACTCCACATAGGTTCTCTCCTCAGGCCTTTATGCCTTCATTCCCTCTGCCAACTCTTTTTAAAAATTATTTCTTATTTTGGTAATACAGTCTCCCTCAGCGTCCTCCAGGATTGGTGGCAGGACCCCCTCCCCACCATACCCAAATCCCCGGATGCTCACGTCCCTTATACAAAATGGCCTATTATTTACATAGGTGGTTGTTGTTGTTGTTACCAGCCAGTTGGACCCAACTCATAGCGATCCCTCCTTGGGTTACTGAGGTGGTATCACTACGGAAGTAGATTGTCCCATGTTCCTTTCGAGGAGTGGCTGGTGGGTTTGAACCGCCAGCCTTCTGGTTAGCAGTCAAGTGCCTTAGACACTATGCTACCGGAGCTCTCCAGTAAGTATATATGTGTATTAAAAAACCAAACTCAGCTGATATCAAGTTGACTCTGGCTCACAGTGACCCCCACTGAATTTCCAAGGCTGTACGTCTTTAGGGAAGCAGACTGCCTCATCTTTTTCCCACAGAGTGGCTGGAGGGTTTGAACCGCCAGCCTTCTGGTTAGCAATCAAGTGCCTTAGGCACTACACTACCAGAGCTCCCATTATTTGCATATAACCGCTCACATCTTCCCCGACACTTTACATCATCTCTAGATTATTTATTTATAATACCAGATACAACGTAAATGCTAGTAAATAGCCCTTTCCACTCCCTCTTAGCCTTTGAGGGATTGCTTTCATCATTTAACTGCTGATTGATTGATTGTCCTCCAAATATTTTTGATTGTGGTTGGTTCAATCAGTGGATGCCGAACCCACAGACACAGAGGACCAACCACAATCTCTCTCTTTCTATCTCTGTCTCTCTATGTCAGGCTAATTCTCACCAGAAACTCTGGTTCTCAGTGGTAAGAATTGGGGCCAGGAAACATGACTGCCAGGCCTAGGTTCTGCTACGGATCTGTTGTGTGATCTTGGGCAACTGAATTTTCCTCTACTATCCTGACGGATTAAGGCAGCTGCTACGGCCTTCCAGCTGGGACTTTTTAGATGGCTGTGAATCCAAAGCATCCACTGTGGCTGGGAAGCTGAAAAGTCAATTCAAGGATAAGAACACTGATTCTAGCAAGATCCTGAAAACTGTCTTCACATACATTGCGCTCCTCGTGGGCTGGGTCTGAGCCATCCCAGGATCCCTCTGCCCAGCCCAGGGCCTGGTACATGAACAACCTTTCAGTTAATGGTGGCTGAGCTGAGTTATAATTAGGGAGTCAGTCCCAAAGGGACACAGGCTTCTACACCCTGCCTGGCCTCTCTCCCCTGCCCCTTCCCACCCCTTTCTGTTCTGGTCTCTGTTTCCTATGTTCCCTGTGGTGGAAAACAGCCACCAGAAGGAACCTGAGGTCAGAGAAGTTTGGAATCCCCACAGTGGACACAACCAAAGGAAGTGGATACTCCGGTCTCCCCAGGGAAACATTTTTTCCAGTGAGCAATGTCATTCCCCAGACAGGTCAGATGGGACAAGTTCAAGGGTCCTTCCCCTGAGTATTTCACTGTGAGGATCTGCATGAAACATCTCACACAAATCTTCTGTTCTCACCACAGAGGTGGCTGAAGAAATCAGTACTTTTTGATCTCCTCTGCCTTTTTTTCCTTCCTGGGGAAAAATATCTTTTATATTCCTGGTAACAAGCTCTTCATCTGCCCCCATTACAGCCTAAACCCCAAAGCAAGCAAACTTTGTAACGCTTCTTGGAGGGAAAAAAAGTCTGAAAAGCCATTTCTCTCTCTCTCTCTTTCTTCTGGAACATGTCTGGGAAGTGTTTTCTTGTTATCAAAGTCCAAACCCACTAACTTTACTTTTTCTTAATGTGACAGGTCTTTCATTCCTATCCCCACGAATGTGTGCAGGTAGAGAGTCTGGGCCCACAGGGACAGGTTTTTTTCCCCCCTAAGAGTGGAAGTTGAGGAAATTCAGGGAGGTAAAGTCCTTAAATGGAGCGAGCACTGGACAGAGAATCAGGACAATCGATGTAGCTACACCCACAGAGGCCCCTGAGGTGCAGCCAACATCCAGAGGATTTGGAGTCCAACAGATCTAGTTTCAAATCTTAACTTATGGGACTGAACCTAAACATTATTCCTAGTTGGCCCTGTGAAGCCATTTTGCTCTCTGTTGGAGCAAGTACTTTGCATGACACAAAGTACGCATTCACCAAGTTCTGGCAGCTAATATTATTGGGCACTTTCTATCAACCAGGTGCTTTGGGTGCATAACCTCATTCAATCCTATGAGGTCCGTGTGCTTCAAGTCCCACTGTAGAGATGAGTAAACTGAGGTCACCAAGTGGCAGAGCTGGGACTCGAACCCAGCTCTTTCTGACTCTGGAGTCCATGCTCTTAACACACCTCTCTGCCCTGAGTGAGGGCTCCCTCTGGACACTGCTCTATCCTGGGTGAGGAATCCGGAGACACCACTCTGGGTGAGGAGTCCCTGGGGGCACAAACAGTAATGCACTTGGCTGCTAACCAAGAAGTAGGGGGTTCGTGTCCACCCAGAGGTGCCTTGGAAGAAAGACTTGGTGAAAAAGCACCCATTAAACATCCTGTGGAGCATCAACTCGGTGGCACTGGTAAACTGGGATCGTACATGCAGTATCAGCTCTCTCCAACCTTGCTGCTGGGGCTAGTCTTTAATGTGCTTTCTGGTGCTTCAGGGTGGAAACCTAAACCAATTTTCATAATTAGATCTCAGAGGCCCTGCTTGGCCCCTAAGGGCCTCCTGAAGTAGCTTAGGGTCACATGCTGTTTGGTACTGCTTTCATGCTAAAAAAAAAAAAAAAAAGTTTTCTCCAGCCAATGCGTGTTTCTCTGGAATGTCCTGGCACCCACGTGTGGCTCTTCTGTGGAACTCACTGACTGCCTTTCCTCCCTCCCTTTCTCTTCCATCCTTCATCAGGTGACCCCTGGCACTTACTGTGCACTGGCCTCTCTGGGCACTGGGTGCAGAGATGAAGCTAATGCGGAGAAGGGCAGGTCTGCCGGGGGCAGTGGAGGAGAGCCCAGTGGGAGGGCTCCCTCCCTTCATCTGTTGCTGCCTGTCGTCTTGCTCTGGAACGAGGGCTCCAGGAAGCCGGGTCTGTGCTGTCGTGTTCACTGCTGTAGCCCTATTACCTGGCTTGAGGTCTGGGACCCGGAGTAGGTGCTCAACAGTGACTGGGTGAATGAATGCGTGTGTGCGTGGATGCCAGAGCTGGGCTCCTGTCTGGTGGTCCCCTTGATGAAATACAGAGGTGGGAGAGCCAGGTGGGGTCTCAGGGGCCACAAAGCCCCCCTCAGGAGGGTGGGGAGCAGTCTAACTTTGGCTGAGAAGCAGGTAAGCAGTCACTCTGCTCCTGGCCCCTTCAATGTCACCCCCCCCCCCCGCCTGCCCAAGTGAGTTAATGAGGGAATTTCAGGTACCACGGCAGCCAGACGGAAAGGGTTTCCTGGGCTTGAGGACAGATCTGCAAATACAGATACCCCTCATCCTGAGGAAGCTTCTAGGCCTTTCTGTGGAAAGTAGAGATCCTGTCCATCATGGACTCTGCCCCAAACCACCCTCAAAGAGCAGCCACTTCTGGGCATGGGTGTGAATGCTTTTCCGGCTCCGGGCGTGACTGGTGGAGAACAGCAGGGTGCCTTCCCTGGAGTCACCTGCTCTTTTCCTTGTGTGGGTCCCTAGAGAGTGAGGCAGGCATGAGGGACTGGAGGACTGGATGGCTTGTGTGGTTACCTCAGCCATGTGCTGTTTGCCACCCACGGTCTGGGTCGGGGGCAGCTACAGGGCTCTGCCTCAGGTGTCTTGGCCTTGCGTCAATACCGCCCCTCGGCTGTGGTATGAGGAGAGGCCACAGGAACTGAAAGGGCCGCTGCCCTCTCTCTCTCTCTCTCTCTCTGCGTGTGCACATGTGTGGAGATGAGAAGTCAGGGGGAGAAGGGAGAACCCTGAGGCTAGGGGATATTTGTGGAGGAAAGCAGGGGGTGAGCTATGAAGTATGATAGTGGGGGGCAGGAAAGGGAAATTGAAGAGGGGAGAGGAAGAGTCCTGGAGGAGGGAAGGGGATTGTGGGAAGGAGAAGCATGGAGTAGAAGTTGGGGGAAGAAGAGTGTGGCACAATGGAAGACATTGGGGAGTCACGGAAGAGAGAGGGGGACTGTGGGATTGTGAGAAGTACTGATAGGAGAAAAGGAGGATTGTGATATCATAAGTAATATGGGGAGAGTTATGGTACAGAGAGGGGGCTGTGGGGTTGGGAGAAGCACTCGCGGAGTTGTAGAAGGGAGAGGATTGTGGGACCATGAAAGACACGGAGAGAGTCCTGGAGGACAGAAGGGCATTGTGGGATTGAGAGAGGATTGTGACACCATGAGAGACATGCAGGAGATAGTCCCGGAGGAGAGAAGGGCGTGGTGGGATTGGGAGCCTACGGAGGGGAGAGGGAGACGGTAGGCCCACAGTCGTGGGCCTGTGAGAGGCATGGAATGCAGGAGGGTTAGAGGACACATTCTAGGACCCACAGCTCCTGACAGCCTCTCCTTTACACTTGTCTTTCCCCACATCTTTCTCTCCATTCCCACTGTTGCCTGACGACATCCCTTTTCTAAACTTCAACACCCTGCTATCACTCCTTTGTCATCCTGCTTCCCTTCAAGCCTGCAAACCCCATGTCTCTCTGGTTTGCTGCTATGTTCCCATAGCCATACCCCATGCTGAGCCCATGGCAACTCCTAAGTACATGTTTATTGAATGAACAAACGATGGAATCTCTGAATGGTGACCAGAGAAGTGTGCCTGTTTGACACGTGGAAATTTAAGAGACCCAGGGGGACAGAATCTTGCTGACTCGGCCTGATGCTCTTCTCCCACCCTTAGGCCACAGGCTGGGGAAACGCTGTCAAACCTCATGCCATGGGCTCTGGAGGCCCAGGTCAGAACCCCTGGGCAATTGCTCTGGTGACGCAGCTGACGGGGAGGAGGCGGAGGGGCATGAGGGCAATCAGTGTAGAAGCCTCCAGAAGTTCCTCACTGAGGCTTGGGCTGTGTGTGCCCAGGCCCTGAGCCAGGACACCACCGAGCGCTGCTGGAGACCCCAGCTTGGATCCCCTCCCTTGGCTTGCCTGCCTGGGGGGTGGTGGGGAGGACCCACTGCTTTGCCCCTTACCTCGATGATGTAATCCCTGCCATCCTTGCTGTGGACAGCTTTGACAGCGCAGATGTCCAGGCCACCGAACATTTCCGAGCAGCTGTCCACCCAAAGCCTGTACCTGCAGGGATGGAGAGACAGACAGTGAGTGCTGGGAAAAGGCAGGAAAGAGGGGAGTGAAGGCAGAGACAGAGGCGTGGAGGGACACACAGACCCAGAGTGAATAAAAGGCAGAGAGAGGGCACAGAGAGACAGTGATAGCACACACCCAGGGAGAGACGGAGAGGGGCAGGGACAGTGGGACAGACAGACACACAGAGAAAGGAGAGAAGAAGGGAGGGGAGGGAGAGGAGAGAGGAGGGAAGACGGAATAAAACAAAGGGAGGCAGAGACACTGATGGGAGAGACAGAGACAGAGACAGAGAGAGGACAGAAAAGGGAGAGACAGAGACAGAGAGAGGGGAGAGGACAGAAAAGGGGACCTGAGGGGGCCAGGAAGGACAGGAGACAGGAAGGATGAGGGAGAGATGGAGTGAGAGCTGGGAGGGATCACAGACCCCCTTCACCTTGCTGGCTCCCCAGTAGTGGCCAGCCTGCTCTGGCCCCATCTGGAGCCAATGGGACACCTGGCCGCCCCTGCACCCTTTTCCCTTGGGAAAGCTGCTCCAAGGGCTCCCAAGCTGCCCTCCCAGCCCCCAGGGCTCAGGTCAGACTAGAGCTGGTGGCGGACAAAGAGCACATTGTCCCTGGAGCCTCAGCCGGGCAGGAGGGGAGCCTGCCAGGCTGCTTTTGCCTGGCCCAGGGGGCCTGGCCCTCAAGACCCCATGGCTTTTGTTCCCTGTCCAGGCACTTCATCGCTGCAAGGCCAGTTTACTTTGCAGGGGAGAGATCTCAGAGCTGGACTTTGACCTGCAACAAGGGGGTGGTTGTATCCAGAGAAATCTTCCCGGCTTGCACTTGGTGTCTCTTGTGGTGCCTGGATTGAAAAGTCACAGGGGACTTTGTGTCCGCGTTCTTGCTTCTCTCCCCACTCTCCAGGGTCACGCGGGGCATGCTGCTCTGAGATCTATTTGTGTCTCTGAGCCTTAAGAGCTCGAATTAGGAGAGGTCAAGGCCTGAAGTGGTCTTAGAACCACCCTTCTTATCTCACCCACAATGCTCACTGAGGCCCAGAGGGGGACAGCGGCTTGCCCAGGTCACAGAGCAAGGCAGGATTATCCAGATCTCCTGGCTCCGTGTCCAGTTCTCTCCTTCAACCGTAGTGAGGAGCACGCGAGATGACAGAATTAAAACGAAGGAAGGAAACTCACGCCTGTTGAGCGCCTACCATGTCCAGGCTTGAGGAACCTTTCTCCTCTTTCTCTCTAAGCCCAGACCAATGCAACCAGGAAGGTTTTAACTCATTGACCGATGAGGAGACTGAGGTTCAGAGAGTTCTCCAACCCAGGCTGGATTCTAGAGTCCAAGGATGCCCACTGAAAGAAAACCATTGTTGGCAAGTCAACCCCGACGTATGGCAACCCCATGAGCCAGAGTAGAACTGTGCTCCACGGGGTTTTTATTGGGTGAGCTTCTCCTTGCAGCCTCAGTTTCCTTATCTGTAAAATGGGGAGGCCTAGCTCTGCTTCTGTAGGTGCATCAGAACCACCATGAGTCTTTCTCTCTCTCTCTTTCTCACACACACACACATATGCACATACACCCCCAGATTCAGAGCTTTGTCCTACGTTAGAATAATCTTTCTACTTTTCAAAGGCTTCTCATATGATTCTGATGTGCAGCCAGATTTGGGGTGCATTTCTGGTTCTTGGAACTCTTAGGGCCTCCTGCACTCTCTGATCAGATCTCTGTACTTGGCACTAATGGCTAACCTGTGGAGCATCCCAGCTTAGGGAAATCTGTATCCCCAGATGCACTGATAAATCAGAGTTCTTCTCAATAGAAGCTGGAAGCCTAGAGCTAGACCCACAGGCAACTGGTTTCCAGTGGTTGTTTATAAACCATGAACTTCCAGGTCACCTGCTGGCTGTATCCCATTGGGTTCCAGGCCTCCCTCAGGGTCCAGGAAGGGACCTCAGGGTTGGAGCAGTGTGGGGGAAGCTGTAAACATAGGGTCTGTACTCCCTCCAGCCAGCTGGGACTAACACCAACCAAACCACATTACTGGTTTGGCCCAGGAAGCAGGCTACTTGGCTAGCAGGTGAACCAAGTGGGGTGAGGGGTCAGGCCCAGGGCCTGTTTATGGACCTCAGGCACTGCATCCTTGTGGGAATGCAACTGGGGAGCTGAGTCCCGCTCCCGAGTGCTGTCTGGGACTTGGCAGCAGGGAAAGTGAATTCCAGGCCTGAGCAGTTCCGCTCCCTTGCCAGAATCCTGCAGGAATGTTCCATGTGAACTGGGATCCAGTAGAGCCAGGGAGACGGTGGCCTGTGGGTGACATCCGTGAGCAGCTGGTGGGTGCTGCGGAAGGCTAGGATTCTTATTTGGGAAAGGCTATGGTGGAAAGGGCCACAACTGTCCCATGAATGTCCACTGGGGGAGGGATGTGACTGCCTTAGCCCAGGTGCTTCAATGTACCAGATAATGAGAACAATCCCCATGAGACCAGTTAGCATATGCGAGTCCCAAGATTGAAGAAGTGTCTGTTACCTGGGGTTGATGGGAAGGGAAGGAGGCCAATGTTTAGGGTTCCCCATATATCCCTCTCTCACTCAATCCTCAAATAGCACTCTGACTTGCCCATTACTATCCCCCTTTTACAGTTGAAGAAAGGAGCTCTAGTGGTGTAGTGGTTAAAGCACTTGGCTGCTAAACAAAATGGCAGCAGCTTGAACCCACCAGTTGCACTGCAGGATAAAGAAGAGGTAGTCTGCTTCTGTAAAGATTTACAGCCTTAGAAACCCTATGGGGGTTGCTATGAGTTGGAATTGACTTGATGGCAGTGGATTTGGTTTTGTTTTTTACAGTTGAAGAGGCTCAGAAGGTTAGTTGATTTACCTATGGTCACACAGCTAGGAAGTGGCAGGTGAGCCAGCATGTTAACCACTTGCACTAGGCACGGACTCATTTGTAACTTACACAGGGTTCTTTGCCCTGAGGCCTGTTTATTGTTCAGCACAACCTGGCATGCCGTAGGTCCTCTATCCAGGCTCTGTCCACTACCATTACATACTTACAAGCAGAGGTCACCCAGCACGCAGCAAAGAATGTCTGTATGTTGGTGACAGGCAGGTGACTGGGGCCTTCTGCAGACAAGTGTGGCACACAACAGGGTTTACGGTACACCAAGTAAGAGGGGGCCTCTGTCCTGGAATCTTCAGACAGGGCACACTCCAGAGACACTCACAGGGAATCAGCTTCTCCTTACTCATACTGAGATGGAGAGACGGAGGGGTGGCCTCTCAGCACCCCTGGTGCCCTAATAAGGATGCTCCCATGCATCTGTCAGAGCACAGGGAGACTGGTGTGGGCGCCCTGCTCTCTTCCAGAAGCAGCTGGGCAGAGCCAAGAAGACCCTTGGAGTAGGAGCCAAGACATCAGGTTCTCCTCTCAGCTCTGCCACTGATCAGTTTCAAGACCCCAGGCAAGTCACTTCCCCTCTCTGTACTTGCCTCTTCCACATGTCAAACGGAGTTACTCATAATACCTACCCTGCAGGGTATTGTGGGGAGTAAAGGAGATCTTGCTTAGGAAAGTGGTTTGTGGGTCACTGGACAGAGGGTGAGGAGGCTCCTGATCTATCCTCCTCCAGTTCCCACCATGGATGGTGCCTGTCCCCATGCCTCCTCTGTCTCTTACCTCTCTGTCATGGCCACCTGCTCCAGCATGGCAGAGCCTGTGTTGGCCTTCCAGTTTCCAGAGATTGAGGTTCTCCTGTATCCGAACAAAAAACACAGCTGAGGGCATTATGGAACTTGTCATGGATCTGCCTTCCTTTTTTGTTTTGACTGTTAGGAGGCTCAGATTCAAATGTCTGGCTCACATTATGGCATGAATTCTTAGGTACATACCCTGTTCTCAGCTTTATTTTTCTGCTTTTATAGCTCTTCATTTGCCTGCTTTATCAACTCATTTTCTCTTGTGTATCTTTTTCTAAGTCATCTTTGAAACTTAAAGATGAAATTAAAAAGGTGCCTGCATTATCATATGAAATGCCCCAAACCTTGGCCTCCTGTTTTTGAGAAGGAGAACGAGGGCCCTGTAGTCTGAGGTGATTCTGGAATTTTTTGAGAGCCTCAAAATTTAGGAAAAATGATCCATGGAGAGAAGCAATGACTTTTCCCCAGTGAGGACCTGGAAGGCCTAACGGCCTCTGCCTGCTCCACTGCCCTGCCCTGTTCCCTCGCCCTTTCTATTCCAGCAACAACTGACCTTCCTGGTTCTCCAATGCCCAAGGCTCTTTGCTATATCAAGGCCTCCACACATTCTTCCCTTTCCAAACCCAATCTTCATCTCTGCCTTTGCCCCCCAATTCCTACTCATCAGGTTTCATCTGACCTGTGACTTCCTGACTGTCTGCCTTCCCCAACAACAGTAGACTGGCCAAGGGTACACCCTATGCAAATGTTCAGTAATGCTTATCTCATTTGTAATGACTGCAACATTATACTGTCTCCCCTGATGGAGTGGAAGCCCCTGAGGGCAGGAGACCTGTTTGGCTTACCCCCTATACCTCCAGTGCCCAGAAGGGCCCTGGCATGTAGTAGGTGCCCGGTAACTACTGACTGGGTGAGGGTTATGTGGGGTGGGATCCACCCAGCTTCCTCGTGGCCCTCTGACACAGCTGGAGTTGGCAAAATTTAACCTGAACAAGTTTAGCCAAAGTGGCACAGATAATGCTATCATTGGTTTTGTGGCCAAGAGAAGGCACTTGCCTAAGATTTAACCAGGGAAGAGGAACTGTCACAAAAATCTGTCCTAAAAAAAAGAAAATGAAATGTTTCAGAGGACAGATGCTGAGAAGACACAGTGGCCAATGTTGTTGTTAGGTGCCATTAGGTTGGGTCTGACTCATAGTGACTCTATGTTCAACAGAATGAAACACTGCCTGGTTCTGTGCCAACTTCACAATTATTGCTATGCTTCAGCCCATTGTTGCAGCTACAATGTCAATCCATCTTGCTGAGGGTCTTCCTTTTTTTCACTGACCCTGTACCAAACATTTTATTCTCCAGGGACTGGTCCTTCCTGGTAATATCACCCAATGCAATACATCATTTGATTTCTTGACTGCTGCTTCCATGGATGTTGATTGTGGATCCAAGTCAACTGAAATCCTTGCCAACTTCAGTCTTTTCTCCATTTTTCATGCTTATTGGTCCAGTTGTGAGGATTTCTGAATAGTAGAATCGAACAAGTAACTAAATGGATGATATATGGTGGGAGAGAGGATTTGTTTCTGCTGAAGTGGAAGTTACAGGTAAACAAGGGAGGAAGGAAGGCTAAAATGAACCAGGTAGTACCAGATGAAAGTTGGAGACCTCAATATGAACTTGTATTTAGCTTAATATAGACATGCTGCTGGCTGCTGTGGTGTTGGCCCCTGACTCACGGAAATGCCACGTACAGCAAGGTCGGACTGTTGTGACCTATAAGACTTTCACTGGCTGGTTCTTCAGAAGTAGAGCACCAGCCCTTTCTTCTTAGTCCATCCTAGTCTGGAAGCTTCCCTAATCCCGGTTCAGCATCATAGCAACATGCAAGCCTCCCCTCACAGCTGGGTGATAGGGGGTAAGGGCCAGAAATCAAACCCGGGTCTCTTGCATGGAAGATGCATATTCTACCACAGAGCCACCACTATCCCCAACATGGAAATGTTGTTTTGTGCCACAGAGTCAACTTCTGACTCATAGTAACCCCATGGGACAGAGTAGAAATGGCCCACAGGACTTCCAAGGCTGTGTAGTCTTTACAGAAGCAGATTGACTGGTCTTTCTCCCATGGAGCCACTGGATGGGTTCGCACTGCCAGCCCTTCAGTTAGCAGCTGAGCATTTAACCACTGCACCATCAGGGCTCCTTAATACAGATATAGATGGCTATATATTGGAATAATTAGGAACATGTGTGTATACAGGGCTTAGGATACATGCATTGATTTTCAAGCTCTGTTTGCTTAGAGGAGCTAGTAACATTGAGACTTCAGTAGCAGTAAGCTCACAGGCAGGGCAGGAAGTGGGTCAAAGAGGAGGTTGAATGGTCAGGGGCAGGGAGGACGTTCTGTGCAAAGGACTGACATGGACCCCCTCCCTCAGATATGGACTAACTCAGGGTCCAGGAAATGCCATAACTAATGACAAACTGGAGGTGTCAGGCCTGAGAGGCTCAGCACAGAGAATGCAGCAATGAGGTAATCCTCAAGAAGAGAAACTGGGGCAAGGTGCTGTCAATGTCAAGTGGAACCTCTAGCAGTGAGGAGATGGGGGAAATGACATCATGACATACTGATGGTGGGGCCTCAGGAAGGCATCAAGACTGCTGCACTGGGATGTGCCACAATTCAGGGGCTGGGGAAAGAGATGAGCAGATAGCATCACCCCAAGGGCATCTGAGAACAGTGACAGGTTTGGCCAGGCTCATGGGAGGGAGAAGGTGACTGCCCAAACTACTGTAGCAGGGCAGAAGCATTCCTTGAGAACTGGCTCCATTCTTTTCCTCATAATACTTTCTTATAGGTCAACTTCCTGCATCTCCTCCAGTTGCCCAGCCAATGGAAGAGTTGAGTAGTTGAGACAGAGACCTATGGCTTGCAAAACCTAAAATATTTACTATTTTGTCCTTGTATAGAAAACGTTTACCAACTCATGGTCTAGGCCGTCCAGGTAGTACAAAAGCAGCCAACAAACCAAAACCCAAACCACTGCCATTGAGTCTACTCCGACTCATAGTGACCCCCATTGGGTCTCCAAGCCAGTATATCTTTGCAGAAGTAGATTGCCCCATCTTCCTTCTGTGGAGCAGCTGGTGGGTTTGAACTGCTAACCTTCTGATTAGCAGTCAAATGCCATAGCCACTGTGCCACCAGGGCTCCTTTTAAAGCAGCCATTAAAACTTATTGCCACTGAGTCAATCCGACTCACAGTAAACGCTCCTTGGGTTTCCGAGGTGGTTATCACTATGGAAATAGTTGTTCAGCTTCCTCTCAAGGAGTGACTGGTGGGTTTGAACCACCAGCCTTCTGGTTAGCAGTCAAATGCCTTAGGCAGTACACCACCAGAGAGCACAGCAATGCTCAGTAAAACTTTATATACAGAAATAGGTTGCTGCTGGACGTGGCCTGCAGGCTGTTTGCTGACCCTGGAGCACAAGCTACATGGCACCGAGGCACATGGATAGAGACTTCCAAGTGCACCTAAACCAAGCCAAGGTATTTTCAATCACCTCTTATGCACACGAGAGCTGGACAATGAATAAGGAAGACCAAAGAAGAGTTGATGTTTTTGAGTTGTGGTCATGGCAAAGAATGCCAAGAGTACCATGGATTTCTAAAAGAACTAACAGATCTGTCCTGGAAGAAGTGCAGTCAGAATGCGACTTGGAAGCAAGAATGGCCGGACTTCGTCTCACCTACTTTGGTCATATTGTCAGAAGGAACCATTCCCTGGAGAAGGATATCATGCTTGGTAAAGTGGAGGGTCAATGAAAAAGAGAAAGGCCTTCAACAAGATGGATTGACACAGTGGCTACAATGATGGGCTCAAGTATAGCAAGGATCATGAGGCTGGCACAGGACCAGGTAGTGTTTTGTTCTGTTGTATATAAGGTCACTGTAAGTCCAAGATGACTTGACAACACCTAACAACAAGTGTCCAGCTGGCCATTGCAGTCCTCATACATACGACTATGCTTCATAAATGCTCTTGTCTCTTTAAGGTCTTATTATTTCATGTGGAACCAACAACCACATTCTGAAGTCATAGACAGGGAAGCCCTGGAGCAGATTAGATCTTTCTAAAGACTGAGACCTCACACCTACTCAAGAACTCTCTCCTGATCTTTATAATCATGACTTGAGTGCAAATCATCCTTTGCCTGAACCACCTCTGCAGTGAATATGTGCTATTGTTTCTGCTTGGCATCCATTTCTTTCTTTCTCTTTAGTTAGAGCTCTTCTGTTTCCATTGGAGAATGACCTCAACACATTGCTTGCCATCTTGGTAGGACTGCCCACGCTGATTTTCTGCCTTTCTCCAACCAATAAACATGCGACCAATGTTGGACCAATGAGTGCTATGTCTGTGGATCAGAATCTTGAGTCAAGCACTGGAAAATGAGGGCAGATTCTTTTCCCAATGGGGGTGCCAAAGATTGTCTGCTACACTTGACTTCTCAGATTTCTGGGCCTTCCTTGGACCCTAATCTTTCTAAGTTTGCTAGTTCAGCTCATTTGTTTAAGTTTCTGATCACCCAGAGTCTTCTATGGGAGTTCTGGTAGCATAATGCCTAAGGCACTTGACTGCTAACCAGAAAGCTGGCAGTTCAAACCCACCAGCCATTTCTTGGAAGGAAGGTTGGGCAATCTACTTCTGTAGTAATACTGCCTCGGAAACCCAAGGAGGGGTCGCTACGAGTTGGGTCTGAGTGGATGGTACATAACAACAACAACACACTCTTCTAAGACATTCTTTTTAAAACAAACCAACAAACACCCCTTAAATAAGTCGTATTTGGTTTCTGTTGCTTGTGGCTAGAGAAATCTGATATAACCTTCTACCTGGTTTCATTGGTTCCAGGGAAACCCCTTTGTAGCCCACAGCCTCAGAGGAACCTTCTTATAAATACAGGCCGGATCATGTTGCCTCTCTGCTCAGAGGAGTAAAGAACCCAAACCCCCTCGCAGGGCATCCAAAGCCCTCCGTGATTTGTCTCCTAATTTCTCTTCCAGTCTCAGCTCCTGTAACAAATTTCTCCTACATACTTGCAGTTTCCCCAACATGCCAAGGATCTTTCTTCCTCTGGGGCCGCAGCCTATGTTGAGGTCGACAGAGTCCTACCCTTGCATAAGCTGTAACGGAACATCAGCCCTCAGCAGCACCCGCCAGAGCAGGCAGTAAGGGAGACAGGCAGGGAGGGTAATGATGGAGATCACTGCCCTGGTCCAGAGGGAGGAGAGAAGCAGGCTAGACGTGGATTTCTCATCTCCCTTCTCCCCACACTCTCCCTCCATCCTTCCTCCCAGCTCCCCCAGTCCTGCATCAGGGACTCACATGTAAGCCTTGTAGTTGGAGCCAATTTTCTGGATGCGGATGTCGTACTTGGAGTCGATGAAGGCCTCAGTGGTGGCGTAGGTTTTGGCCATGGCTATCACGCTGGTGATGTCCTGGTAGTCATGCTGGTTTTCCACTTTAATCTGTGTGGGAGGATGAGGGGGGTGAGTGCCACCTGCCAGCATTCACTGAGCACCTACTCAATGCCAGGACCTAGTGCTCAACAGATAGAAATGAATGGGACATGATCCCTAGCTTTAAGAAGGCCGCCTTTCTAGCAGGGGAGGCAGGCACAGGAAATAAGTCATTCTGATACATACCTGTACAAAGTATATATAGAACAAGGAGTGAGAAATTCCACTTGGGGTCATCAAGGAAATCTTTAGAGAAGAAGCAAGGTCTGAATGGGGTTTAGAAGAATGAATATGGTTTCCAGATGGACTGGCTGGGAGTGTTCTTTGGAGAGGAGCCAGGATGTGCAAAGGCACTGGAGCGAGACCTCAGGGTGCAGCGGGAAGGCCAGTTGGTTCAGACTGGCCCAGTGGGCAGGAGGGTGGGCTGGCAGGATCGTGGGGGGTCCCAAATGCTTTGGTAAGAAGCTCCAATTTCCTCCTGAAGTGTCGAAAGCCATTGAGGGGGAGGAAAGGAAGCTTAAGCCAGGAAGTGGCCTGACTTGTTTTTTAGGAAAATCACTCAAGCAGTGGTTAGAGGACTGAATGGAGGGGCGTTATACGGGAGACAGGGAGGCAGATTAGAAAGAAGGATGTGTGTATTGCGTATGTGTGTGCTGTGTGTGTGTATGCGTGTGGGGAGTTTGTGGGAGATGCATGTATACAGTATATGTGTGTATGGTGTGCATGGTATGTGAGTGTGTATGATGTGTGTAAATCAAAAACCAAAACAAAACTCACTGCCATTGAGTCAATCCCGACTCAGCAACCCCCATTGGGTTTCTGAGGAGGTAAATCTTTACAGAAGTACATCACTTCATCTTCCTTCCACGGAGTGGCTGGTGTGTTTTGAACCACTGACCTTCTGGCTAGCAGCCTTATCCTCTATGCCACTATGCCACCAGAGTTCCTTATGATGTGTGCAGTCCGTGATATATGTGTATGTGGTATGTTTGCGTATGTGTGATTTGTGTTGTATATTATGTTTGTGGTATGTTTTTTGGGTGTTCATATAGTGCGTGTGATGAGTACAGAGTGTGACGTATTTGTGGGTGGTGAGTGTTTTTCGTGTGTGTTGTGTATGTGTATGTGTGTGTCATTTTTGTGTGTGCACGTGGGGTGTGTGTTTGTGAGCATGTACATACATGAGCATGCACTGCACAAGGTTAGTTAGCCCTACTTGGCCAGAGGCGTGTGAGAGAAGCTCGAGCTATTTCATGGGCTGAGGCCAGGAACACTGGGCCATGCCCTGGGGTCAGGGAGAGGTCCCAGGAGGCCTCAGAGGCCAAGCGCAGGGATGAAGGCCAGAGCTGCACGATAGCCATCTCAGACATAACAGAGGCTGACTCCGCGGCTGTAGACAGTGGGGCAGGCTGCCCCTCCTGCTGCCTGTGGGGCCCTGCTTGTCCACTTCCTCCCATCACCCTCACCCGGACGGCAGAGGAGTTCTGATGCTGGGCCAGAGCGGGCAGGGCCCAGATCTGCTCTGAGGGGCAGGGTGCCGTGCAGCCTGGGTGGGAGGATCTGCCTGGGTGAGAGGGGTGGGGTTGGTCCTTTCCTTCCCACCTCTCCTCCTAGCCCTTTTCTGCCTGCCCTTCAAGGCTCAGTGCTGCCCTGACAATGTCTTAATTATGCCTACCTGAGTTTGCACCAACCACACAGCTTATACAGCATGTGCATAGTTCTCCCAGCGGCCAGAAACTGGCTGCTGACCCAGGCAGGGTAGGCGCTATTATGGCCATTTCCTGAATGGGGAAACAGGTTTCTTGCCTTGCCCACGACCAGAGAGCAGTGAAGCAGACAGCAAGGTGTGCAACCCAGAACTCCGAAGGCTCACCTGTTACAGGTGCCTGCCGCTGTCCCCCGTGGGGACTGCACACAGTGAAGGAGAGAGACGCCCATGAGACCAGGGTTGGCAAACCTTTCCTTTCTCCATGAGCGCCCAGCCTCTCTCCCAGTGGTGACTAGGAGTCACTGTGCAGAGAAACTGAAAGTGGCCAGGTGAGAGTGTCCTACTTTCCAAACTCATCAGCTTTCCCACTTCTTCCTTCTAGACCCTGTGGCAGTATCGAGTCACGAATATGAAAGGCATCTGACTGAGTCAGCCCTACTGGATGGAGGAGGGCGTTTCTGCTGAGGTAGCCTGCTATCAATGTCTATTCATCTTGAAATTGGGGGTTGGTATAATTTGGAGATTGCCCCGGCCACTGGGATTGGGGGGTACAATTTAGAGATTGCTTCTAGGTGCTCAAATTGGGGGACAGAGTTTAGAGATTGCCCCTGGGCACTCAAATTGGGGGTGTGTGAAATTTAGAGACTGCCCCTGGGTGCTCATATTGGGCTGGTACAATTTAGAGATAGCCCCTGGATGCTTGAATTGGGGGAGGTACAATTTAGAGACTTTCCCTGGGCACTGGAATTGGGGGTTGCTCATCACGCTTGCTAAGCTCTGACTGCTGGTTCTCCAAGGTCCATCCTTTCCTGTCCCTTTAGTAAATGGACTCCTAAGTTTCAGCTGGGCACCTGGTCTCTCATCGAAAGATTTTTTTTGTTCCAGTCTTCCTTATAGTTGTTGTCGTGTTGTTATGTGCCATCGAGTCGGACCTGACTCATAGTGACCCCTCCTTGGGTTTCTGAGGCAGTATCACTATGGAAGTAGATTGCTCAACCTTCCTTCTTGAGGAGTGGCTGGTGGGTTTGAACCGCCAGCCTTCTGGTTAGCAGTCAAGTGACTTAGGCACTATGCTACCAGTTAGATGTGAGCAAGTGTCCAAGTTCTGGCTGATAAAAACATGGGTGGACATGATGTGAGCAACTTCTGGGTGGTGCTGTTAAGATGGAAGAGTATCTTCCCCTTCACTTCCTTTCATTGGCTGGGATGTGAACACGAGGGTGTGAACTGGAGTAGCCATCTGGGCCTCAAGATGGAGGCCACATGTTGAGGGCCCCCAAAGTGTATATAGTCTGGTCTCACAAAACCCAGATCCACCCCTGGGTCCGGCCATCTCTGTCCCCCCATTAGATGGTGGGCTTCTTAAGGACAGATAATGAGACTCACACACTCACAGGTGTCACACCTGGGCCTGGCACAGCATAGATGCTTGGTGTGTGTCTGCTGCATTGAATATAAGGAGGCTGGATACAAGACCTGCTGGCACTTGGGAGGGGAAAGGGGGATGGAAGGAAAAATAAGACAACTTGGAAAAGGACAAGTGAATATATTTCAGGGAGCCTTCTCCTATAAGGTGAATTTTTTGGTAAAGGCTTGGAGCTGTTTCTGTATGTTCCATGGCTGACAGCTTCCAGTATGGGCCCTTGCGAACATCATGAGGTCAGGGGCCCTGAGGAAGGAGCAAGGTGGCCTGGAGCTGTGGGTGTGTGGGTGGGAGCTGGAGGGGATGGTGGGTAGGTCCTCAGGCTAGAAAGGGCAGGTGGGGTGATGGGACATTTGGGAGGCGCAGCCAACAGGGATGGTGAAATGGCTGCTGGCCTGTGGAGAGAGTCTTGGCACTCCCCTGTATTTACTGGTTGAAAACCTCTCCAAGGTTTCACAAAGACAGGCTGAAAACAGGAAGTTCCAAATGAGCTGTGATTCAAGATGACCCGTGTGCTGCCCTGGGGCGCTGAGGGAGCGCAAACTCCTGACTCCACAGGCTCCTGGCAGACCTGCCTCTCCTCCCCTCCTCTCCCCTCCCCTCACTGCCTTGTCTCCTTTTCCTCCTTCCTTTCTTCTCCCTCCTCACTTTCTCCCCGCTCCCTGTCTTTCTTCTCTCCCACACACCCTCGTCTTCATTCTTACACTTTTCCTTGTATTTTTAATGTCATCTCTCTCCTTCCTTTTTCTCTCTCCTTCATTATTTCCTCTGTAGCTTCTTTCTTCTCTTCTTCTCCAGTTTCTCCCTTGGACCTCCTCCTCCCCTCTCTCCTTCCATTTTCCTTGACTTTGCCTCCTTTCTATTTCTTCTCCACCCCTCCCTTTCTGTTCCTCCTGCTCCTTCCTCTCACAGTACCTCCACTGTTTCTCCTTTCTGAATTGCCTTACCTCCCTCGTGTGTGCACTGTGTGTGTGTGCATGTGTGTCCATGTACATGTGTGCTCTGTCCTCAGTGTGAGCTAGGACAGAAGGTGGAAACAGGAAGGAGAAGGAGATAAACTGGAGGGAGGAGAGTTAGGACACAATTCAGAATCTCTCAAATGGCATTCACCTCAGAAGTCTTCTGTTCCAAATTCCCACTTGGGATGACAAAGTTATCCTCTATAAACTTGGTTCCATGATTTTCTGGAACATCTCCAATAATTAGGAACTCGTAACTTGGGCAAAGAAGCTTCATCCTCTTCAGGGATCCTTTAACTTGTTCTACTGGTGGCATAGTGCCTAAGGCATTTGAATGCTAACCAGAAGTTTGGTGGTTCAAACCCACCAGCCACTACTCGGAAGGAAGATTGGGTAATTTACTTATGTAGCGATGTTGTTGTTGTTGTTATGTGCCATCGAGTCGGACCCGACTCATAGCGACCCCTCCTTGGGTTTCCGAGGCAGTATCATTACGGAAGTAGATTGCCCCATCTTCCTTCCAAGGAGTGGCTGGTGGGTTTGAACCGCCAGCCTTCTGGTTAGCAGTCAAGTGCCTTAGCCACCTCAGAAACCCAAGGAGGGGTTGCTATGAGTCAGATTTGACTCGACAGCAGTGATTTTTTTTTTTTTTACTGTATATTACACAAGGACCAATGAAGACAGCTGTCTTGTGCCCACTCTTCAATTACTTGAGGAGAACTACCCAGGCATGCCTAAGTGACTGTCTTCTTTAACCTCCTCCCAATATGAGCCACTTCTAAACACTTTACACCTTAAAATGTTCTTGTTAGACAATCTCTCTCTTAAACTATGTGGTGCCCAGAATTAGACACCATTTTCCAGATGTGGGCTCACCAGCAGAGAGTGGATGAGACGGTCACCTCCCTCTGTCTGGAATACATGTATTCTGGCATACTCCTGCCTCAGGGCCTTTGCCCCTGCTGCACCTTGTCTCCACGACTTACACTCTCACTTCCTTTACTTTTCTGCTGAGCACCACATTCTCAGAGGTTACTCCTCCACCCTAGCACCACCCATCCACCTCACTCTGCTTTGTGTCTTGTAGCATCTATAGTACAGTGTACTATCTATGGTCTTTCCTCCCTACCACCCCATGGGAATGAATGGAAGCTCCATAAGAGTACTATCTGTTTTCAGCACCTATAACATTGGCAAACTACAGGTGCTCAGTGAATTTGTTTAATGATTCAATACATTTACTCAAGTATCTAAGCTATCCCTGTAACACAGCATGCCTATTATATGCAGATCAGTATTGTGTGTTTTTCATGGAGGCTGGAGGCTGGGGATACACCAAGGAGCAAGAGATTTATGATTCTTATCCAAATGGAGCTTTGGGCCTATTCATTATCTTGCTTCTATCAATACAGCTTAATATAATAGTGTTTTCATGGTCCTTCTGGAGGTTGTCCTAGCTACTACTATGATGTTTCTTTCTCTCTTTTTTTTTTTCTAAGCATGAGATTCCTATAAGCCACACCTCCCCAAACTTGAATTTGAGTGGTTGATTTTTTTTTTTAATTCCAGAGCACATCATTACATTTATTCCTACTGATATTCAGCTCTTATGTTTGTCTGTCTTCCCATCTCACCATATTGATTGTGCCTTCCCTCCTGTTAGCTAGGCCTCTCTTCATGCTTTTGATGCATTCTTGCTATACCTAATTCTAGCTGTCTGACAACACATAAGTTACTTACCTTCTCTGAGCCTCAGTTTCTTAATCTGTTCAATCTGATAATAACACATACCTTGCAGGAGAAGTATCATAATTAGATAAGATTATAAGGTCAAAGGGCTCACTATCATAGGGTCTGGAACCTAGTAGGTGCTCAATAAAAGTTCTGTTTATTTGGATAATTACTGGACCTGTCTTTTGACAATGAACCACCAATCAACACACATTTGCACAATTACTCACTTAGCTCACATCTACCTCTTGCACAATCATCCAAATTCTCTTTTTTCTCCTGTAGCCTGAGGGATATCAAGCACTTTGCAAAGTTTCTGGAACATATTAGATGCTCCTTAAATATTTACAAACTAAACAGCTGACTTGTTCAGTTGGCTAGTCATCTGATGATCAGTTAGTATTCATTCATTCATTCATCTACCTGTTCTGTAAGTATTGAGGTCCCTCTAGGAGCCAAAGCAGGAGATCTAAGAAGTCATTAAAATAGTTATATTTTTATGCTACTTGTTCTAGAAAGGACCTACAGCAAATTTCAAAGATATATTGTTTTGGTCCTCTAGTGGTGCTCTAACAGAAAATACCACAAATGGGGGGTTTTAACAAATAGAGATTTACTCTCTTACAGTTTAGGAGGCTAGAAGTCCAAATTCAAAATGCTAGCTCTAGGGGTGGGGTGAAGGCCCCTCAACCTTGGGCTTCAGCTCTGCCTCTTGCTGCGAGCCCACTGAAGCTGGAGGCATTTCTTCACTCAGGCATCTGCTGGTTACTGAGGCTGACAAACTCAAGGTCAGTAAATAAAATGACACAGTCCCAAGATTATCAAGCAATACAGCAGGCCACTAGTTTAACTCCTGAAACAGTCCCAAGATTGGCAGACAACATGGCAGGTCACTCACTGATGAGTTGGTAAATGCAGGATCCAAATGTACCAAGAAGCTAGAGACATTTCCCAAAGCTTCTTTATGTACTGGAAGCAGACCACATCCCTAAGGCAGGTACTCAGCTGCTCACGGTAGATTCCACCATGGAGTTGATTACTAGTCTCATTATGGGGAATAACTACATCCAGCTGCCCAGCCACTCAAAACCAGGCCTGGCCAAGTTGACACACAACCTTAACTACCACACACATAATATATAATAATATATGTTAATTAAAAGTTGTACAATACTAATTCTACATCCAGGAATTCATCCTACAATTATCGTGGCAAAAACACAAAATAGCATATGCACCAAGCTATTCGTGGTAGCATGATTTGTAACAACTAACTTTCCTGATAATGCCTGGGCTATCTCCTGCATTCCCAGAGGCTTACAGCTTTCATAATAAACTGAAAACCAAACCAAACTCACTGCCGTCAAGTTGATCCCAACTCATAGCGACCCCTCCTTGGGTTTCCGAGGCAGTATCACTAAGGAAGTAGATTGCCCAACCTTCCTTCCAAGGAGTGGCTGGTGGGTTTGAACCTCCAGCCTTCTGGTTAGCAGTCAAATGCCTTAGGTGCTATGCTACCAGAGCTCCAGTCAGGGACCCTGGAGGGAGTAGGTGGTCTGGAACTGTGGGTGGGTGGGTGCCAAAGGGGATGTTGGGATGGTCCTTAGGTCAGAAAGTGCAGGTGGGATAAGAAGGCATCAGGGTGCAGAGCCTCAGCCATAGCTGGCCTGCTGTCTATCAAGAGGGGACTAGCTGAAAACGTGGAGCTGCATGAACACAACACAGTGCTCTGGAACGCTGGAAAGGCATGAGGGGACCTGTGTCCTACGGTCGGACGATGTACATACTGCTACAGAGTGAGGAAAGCAGACTGCAGGACTGTTCTTTCATCTAAGAGTTTGGTGTGTGGGTACAAATTTGCTTAAACACACACACACACACACACATACACAGTGGAGGGATAAACAAAAACCAAATGAGGGAGAGAAGGAGTGGGGTGGATGCAAGCCTGACATTTCTGTACGCACCTTGCTTTATACTTTCGACGTTGTTGTTGTTGTTATGTGCCGTCGAGTCAGACCCAACTCATAGAGACCCCTCCTTGGGTTTCCAAGGCAGTATCACTACGGAAGTAGATTGCCCCATCTTTTGACTTTAGAACTAAGTAAATGTGATAAGAAGTTCCTGGGTGGTGCACATGATTTCCAACCAGCTGCTAATCGAAAGGTTGACTGTTCAAGTCCACCCAGTGGGGCCACAGAAGAAAGGCCTGGCAATCTGCCTCCATAAAGAACACAGCAGAGAAAACTGCAGGGAGCAGGTCTACTCTGTAACACATGGGGTCACCGTGACTCACGGTCAACTCAACTCGAGGGGTTTCATATGTGGTAAAATAACTAAAACACAAAACAAATGGAGAAGAGCATTTCTTGAAAATGGAAAATAAAGCAAAGTGAACGAACCTAGCAAGATATTAGTCATCAGAGAAGAATTACTTCAAGTGATTTTTACATGCAGTACTTCTGACCACCGCTCACCAGAAAGCTAGGCGGGAACCTGTGCACTAGCTCAGGTTCTTGGATGATTTTCTACCATTGTCTATAAAACACTGGATGATAATTTACAACCTGACTGTCCTTCCCACTAGACTTTATATTCTTAATAGCCTGGCTGATACTTGACACAGTGTAATTGTAGGTGTTCTATAAATATTTGTTCAACCAGGAAAAAAAAAATCAACACAACAATTTAACCATACAACCCTAGTGGAAAAGATCCAAAAGATTTTTAAAAAGCACTACGAAAAGAAAACTTTACTCACCAACCATATTGTTAGTAATAATATCGGTATTGTTATGTTGAAACTATGGTAATGGTTGTTGTTGTCATTTGCCATGGAGTTGATTCTGACTCACAGTGACCCCATGTGACCCAGTACCACTGCCCCATAGGGTTTTCCTGATAATCTTTACAGGAGCAGACCCCCAGGTCTCTCTCCTGTGGAACTGCTGAGTGGGTTCAAATCACCAACCTTTTGGTTCGCAGCTAAACGCTCAACCCTGTGAGCCACCAGAGTTCCTTTTATTATAATAGCAATAATGTGAATGTTGTTAGGGCCCAGCAGAAGAGAAAAGAGACACAATTTTAGAATCAAAGAAATTAAGTAAGAACCTTGTAATCTAACGTTTGAATTCAAAATGTCAGTGTGAATTTGTGATGTATTTTTATCTTTCCCAAGACAAACAAAATAACAATAACAACAACAAAAAAACTAAACAAACAATATTTCTGCCTGTGACCACCAAAAAGGCCACTTAGAAGTAATGACCAACCAAGTAACAATGACCAACCAACTAGCATCCAGATGGTGGTCTCTAAAAACCAATTTTTTTCCCCCCTTAAACTGAAAAACACCAGGGCGACTTGGCAGAATGGCTGATTCTGTTTGGGGCAGGAAATGTGCAAGATCAGCTTATAACATCTTGTCATGTCAGAGAGAAGGATATTATCAGAGACTACTGGGACATGGGAGCTCTGGTAGCATACATAGTGCCTAAGGCACTTGATTGCTTATCAGAAGACTGATGGTTCAAACCCACCAGCTACTCCTCGGAAGGAAGATGGGGCAATCTACTTCCATAGTGACACTGCCTTGGAAACCCAAGGAGGGATTGCTATGAGTCGGGTCAGACTCAATGGCATATAACAACAACAACAACACTGGGACATGTCAAGAGGACACATGGACCAATTTGAAAGGGCTCCCATCACCAAAGGTGAGATAATTTGGGTAATAGAGTAATGACTGCCATATAACAGAGAGTTTAAGAACGTAAGTTCATATCCCAGCTCCATCACTTACTAGCTGTATGACCCTGAACAAGTTACTTAGCCTCTCTGTGTTTCACTTTCCTCATCAGCCAAATGTGGATACCCTGCTGTCGGATTGCTGTTGGGCATTAGGTTAGGTATTATGTATAATGGGCCTAGAAGAGGGCTTGGTTCATTCCACACACTCAACAAATATTCACTATTATTATCATTCCCTTTTATACCCTTAAAACCCAGTATTGTGCTTGGCACACAGTAGGTACTCAATAAATATTTGCTGAAAGAATGAATGAAAGGGCCAGTCATGAGAAAAGCTGTGGAAAGAGAATCTAGGCAGAGGGAAAAGGAGGTGCAAAGGCCCTGAGGCCAATGATGCTTGTTGTAGAGACATTCACAAGTACGCACGCTTTAACAGAAAACTGAGTGTTAATATTTTCTTATGGAAGCTGAGATGCTAATAGAGATTCATGAAGAGCAGACAATCCCATTTCCCTTTTGAGTTGAACTCAGGGAATAAGACCAAGATCCTTCTCAGAAAACAGTTTTGAATTAATCCTGATGCAGAGACACATGAGCCATTGAAGTTCATTGCCCTATTACAATAGTCTGAAAAAATTTTAAAGCAAGTATGACTAGCCACTCACCTTGGCCAAACTCATCTCCATCAAGTCTCGATAGAAGGCTCCCTTCTGGTGTGATGGCCAAGACAAACTTGTATTTTAAAATAAAGATAACTACATGAGGTAATTTATTCAACCAGGTTATTTACAAATCAGCTAAAAGTTGGGAAGACATGACCAAAAATAATGACGATGCTTTCAGAACAGTTGCTCTGTGGTCTTTCTTTCTGGCAATGGTTAGCTGGCAGGGCAAGCTGGGTGTTCAGGCCACTCCTAGTTCGAGATAATAAAACCATAACCCTGGCTTACAAACGGAGGCTTGTTTTTCTGTTTTTATAACAGGAAGGCATGCATCCAGTTCATTCCAAAGTACTATCAGCTCATTAAGTTACTAGTTAAATGGGGGTGCAGAAGAAGAGGCTAAACCTCTGTTTTACCCCTCAGTAAATTTTTAACTAGTCTTTTAGGTCTTAGACTCTGAAGACAAGATTGTCTTATACACACAGTATACATGTGACGTCATTTCACATTGGGCCCTACTCAAAGAGTTTAGCTGAGAATCAATTCCTGAGCTCACAAGGAAGGCTTACAAGAGGTAATCGGGGTTTAAAATAATCTACTGTGGAGGTTCCCAAAGTCATTCAGTTTGGGGCACCCATCTAAGGAATTTCCTCATGGCATTCTGAGGCCAAAATTAATATCTCTCAGTTTCATTTATGACGGAATTAGAGCAAAAAACAATAAATATTTTGTGTCCTAATAATATAGTCTTTGGGAAAAAAATACACATGAGTTGAAAGAAAAAATTGATTTTTTTATTTCATTCTTAAATACTTACTAATGGGCTGTGCATGCTTGTTGGTCATTGTACAGATTCTTAAACTTCAGAATCAGAACTCATTTCCTGTTCTACACTGGTGCTCATGTGAGACCTGCTGTTTCTATTGTCTGTCAGCTTATCACACTGTGGTGACTTGCATGTTGCTAAATGTGCCACCGATATTTCAAGTAACAGCAGGGTCACCCATGGTGGGCAGGCTTCATCAGAGCTTCCAGGCTCAGAGAGACTAGGAAGAGAGTTCTGGTGATCTACTTCTGAGAATCAGCCAGTGAAAACCTTATGGATTATAAGAGAACATTGACTTGCTTGCACTAGACATGTCATCAGGAGAGATCAGTTGCTCGGGGAGGACATCATGCTTGGTGAAGCAGAGACTGGAGCCAGTCTGCCAAAAGCACACCTGTGCTAAGGATTGAATTGTGCCTCCCTGAATGTGTGTCAACTTGGCTAGGCCTTGATTCTCCATACTATGTAATTTATCCCCCATTTTGTGGTCTGATATAATTATCCTACATGTTGTAAATCCTCACCTCTCTGATGTTAATGAAGCAGCATTAGCAGTAGTTATGATAATGAGGTAGGATGAAATCTACAGGATTAGGTTATCTTTAGGCAATCTCTTTTGAGATGTAAAAGAGATTAAGAAAAAATGAGCAGAGATGAGCAGGACTTACTACTACTAAGAAAGAAGAGCCAGGAGCATAATATGTCCTTTGAACCCAGGGTCCCTGGGCTGAGAATCTCCTAGAACCTAGGGGAAGATTGACGCCAAGACACATGGAGATCTCCAAGGAGCACTGGGCCCATAGATGTTGAAAAGAGATGAGGACTTTCTCCCACAGGTGACTGAGAGAGAAAGCCTTCCTTCCCCTAGAGCTGGTCTCCTGAATTTGAACTTCCAGCCTCCTAAGGTGTGACAGAACATATTTCTGTTTGTTAAAGCCACCCACCTGTGGTAGCTCTGTTACAGCAGTACTCGGTAACAAAGACAGCCTGTAAGAGGCAAGAAAAGGTTCTTCCCTAGAGCTTCAGAAGGAGCATGGCCCTACCAGTGCCTTGATTTTGGACTTCTGAGCTCCCAAACTGTAAGAGAACAAACTTCTGTTCTTTGAAGCCACTCCATTTGTGGCACTTTGTTGCAGCAGCCACAGGAAACTAATACAGGGAATTAGGAGGTGTTGTGGATTACACTGTGCCTCTCCCCCCAAAATCTGTTGGAATCCTAACCCTATTTAGGAATAGGGTTTTTTTTTTTTTTGGTTATATTATTGAGGGCTTATCAGTGCAGGGTGTGTCTTAGATCTAATTACTTCTAAGTGGTACAAGTAACAGCATAAACACAGAGAGAACAGCATATCAGAGTTGGACAATGAATAAGGAAGACCGAAGAAGAGTTCATGCCTTTGAATTGTGGTGCTGGTGAAGAATGCTGAAGGTACCATGGACTGCTAAAAGGACTAACAAATCTGTCCTGGTAGAAGTGCAACCAGAATGCTCCTTGGAAATGAGAATGGCCAGACTTTGTCTCACCTACTTTGGTCATGTTGTCAGGACCATTCCCTGGAGAAGGATAACATGCTTGGTAAAGTAGAGGGTCAATGAAAAAGGGGAAGGCCTTCAATAAGATAGAGTGACACAGTGGCTGCAATGATGGGCTCAGGTATAAGCACAACAAGGAAAAGATGGATGCCACATGGAAATCACCAAGGAACGAAGGAATGTTGGGTTAGAGAAGCTGAGACAATGATTTTCCCCAGAACTGACAGAAAGAGAGTCTTCCCCTGGTGCCGGTGCCCTGGATTCAGAGTTCTAGCTTCCTAAACTGTGAGGAAATAAAATGCTGTTCATTAAAGCCATTCACTTGTATTTCTGTTACTAAGAAACCGAGACAGGAGGAAAGTGGAGATAGAAGGCATTCTGCCTCCCCTGCTACAATTGTGCTCCTCAGGGGGCACAAACTGTTTGTGCCTGGGTGAGTAACTGAAGTTACTAGTCAAGTGCTGGAGAGGAAAGAGGTCTTCTTGAAGATTAAGGTGCACCTAACCCAAGCCATGGTATTTTCAATTACCTCATATACATATGAGAGCTGGACAATGAATAAGGAACACCGAAGAAGACTTCATGCCTTTGAGTTGTGGTGCTGGCGAAGAATACTGAAGGTACCATGGACTGCTAAAAGGACTAACAAATCTGTCCTGGTAGAAGTGCAGCCAGAATGCTCCTTGGAAACAAGAATGGCCAGACTTTGTCTCACCTACTTTGGTCATGTTGTCAGAAGGGACCATTCCCTGGAGAAGGATGTCGTGCTTGGTAAAGTGCAGGGTCAACAAAAGAGGGGAAGGCCCTCAACAAGAAGGATTGACCTAGTGGCTGCAATGATGGGCTCAGGTATGGCAAGGATCATGGGGCTGGCACAGGACCAGGCAGTGTTTCATTCTGTTGTACACAGGGTCGCTATGAGTTGGAGATGACTTGATGGCACCTAACAACAACAACAACAACAGTAAGCTAAAGATTGGCAGTTTAAACCCACCCACTGGTGCTGTGGAAGAAAGCCTTGGTGACCTGCTTTCATAAAAGATTAAAGCCAAGAAAACCCTATGGAGCCCATTCTACTCTGTAACAGGTGAGGTTGCCATGAGTCAGAATCGACCCAGTGGCAACGGTTTTGGTTAGCTTGGGTCTACAAATGTTACTGTAGTTTGGAGACTCTGCCTGAGTAGATCTGAGAAGGCTTTGTGAAGAATCTGGAACTTGAAGACAGCATGTATCTACTCAGTAAGTCCTCACAGTGTCTTTAAGAGGGAGACAGCACCCTCATTTCACAGATGAGCCTATGAGAAGTGAAGAACTTGCCCAAAGTCACCCAGATGGTTAGTGGCAGGATGGGAACTGGAATCCAGGCCCGGCCAATTTAGAATCCCATGATCTGCCCATGACATTGACTGGTCTGAAAGCACAGGATGGAGGCAGCTTTTCTTTTCCCCTGTCTTTTTCCTTTCCTCTTGCCCTCATCCATTTATCTTCGCCTGACTCTTTTGGAAGCTCTCTTGACAGACGGGCTTGAGCTGGCAAAGTGCAGCTCCCTGAGCTTGTCATGGGGCAGGTGCCCAGTCTCTTCCTGGAAGGACCCAGGGAGGGCAAGCTTTCCCAGCCAAACTCAACAGCCAAGGTATCCCTCAGTGGGATTGTGGCCTGGATGATTCAACCCAAGGACCCCTTGGCCAAGCAGCCTTTGCCAGGGGACCCCAGTGTGGCTGAAGCTCAGGGCTGACTCACAGGGCATGCTGCCACCACCCAAATCACCCGCTCCACCTCTGGCAGGAGAGGAGAGGCAGGGAAGTTTGGGTGGGGCACTGGGCTGGGACCATGTGACTCAGCCTGCAAATAAATAATGATGACGATGATGATTGTAATAACAAAAACAGCAATGATGGATGGTCACCGAATGAAGAGGGGTACCTTTGAATGAGTGCTTCTTTTGTGCCAGGTGCTATTCTAAGCACTATATATGAATTCATTCAGTCTTCATAACAATCCTACCAGTAAGCACTATTACTTCCCCACCTTACACATGAAAAACTGCCACTCAGCAAAGTTATATAACTGAAAGAGTTGAAGTTCCAACATCAGTCGGACTCCAAAATCCAATCATTCATTCATTCGGCAAATACTTATTGAGCACCTACCACAAGTCAGGCTCTGTTGTAGGTACTGGGATACAATGATGGGGTTGGATGGTGTAATGGATTAAATTGTGTCTCCTCAAAGTCTGTGTTGGAATCCTAACCCCTATATCTGTGTATGTAATCCTGTTTGGAAACAGGGTTTTCTTTGTCATGTTAATTAGCTCATACCCAAGCAGGGTGAATTCTAAATCTCACCACTTCTGAGCTATGAAAAGAGCAGATTAGACACAGAGGTGAAAACATATACTGGGGACAGCAGGCACCACGTGAGGGGCATTTACAAGCCAAGGAACTCAGGAATGCCTGGGACTACCCACAAGGAAGGAATCGACATGGCCATGACCCCAATTTGGACTTCCAGCCTCCAGAACTGTGAAAAAATAGATTTCTATTCTTTAAAGCCATGTGCTCATGGTCTTTCTGTTACAGAAGCATGAGGAGACTAAGATAGGAGATAAACAAATAAATATACGACAGGTTTCGTAGAGATGAGTGTTATGGGGAAGATAAATCAGGCAGAGGGGGTAGGGATCACTAGGGGTGAGGGTGGAGGTGTTACTTCATATAGGGTTTGTTGGAGTTCTTCCTAATAAGGTGACACTCTGGTGGCATAGTGCCTAAGGCATTTCACTGCTAACCAGAAGGCTGGCGGTTCAAAGTCATCAGCCACTTCTCGGAAGGAAAACTGGGCAATCTACTTCCATAGAGATACTGCCTTGGAAACTCAAGGAGGAGTCACTATGAGTTGAATTGACTTGACGGCAGTGTTTTTTTTTTCCCCCCACTTCCTTAAAGGTGGTGTTCTCAAGTTCAGACCCTAATAAATGTGCTGCATCAAATCTCCATTTAGAGTCTGCCCAAATCCATCCCCCCTTCCTCCATCCTAACAGAACCCTGCTTTCCCTTAGATACTTCCTCCCTCTTCTTAGTCATGGGCTTCAGGGAACTGACTCTACTCCCAGTTTCTGATTATTCTAAATTAATTAGAGCACAACCCTCCTGTCTTAATGGCCCAGGGATAGGCAGATGAATAAATTGTGTGGCAAAATTTTTCACTCTGGGGGGACTTGGGGATCCTGAGATCAACAGTGTTTTTTCTCAGCAGCAGAAACCCTTTGGCCCGTGAGAAAGACATTAGGGGAAGTCTCTCTTTTCCAAACTCCTGCAGTTTCCTTCCACGTGGAGGGAGTTCCATCAGAGTTACACTCCTGGCCTCAGTCTCTCCTCACTCATTGCTCCCCAAAGGTGAAGTGACACTCTGATTAGAGGGTGCTATGTTTTGTGTTCCTCAAAAGATATGTTCAATTTCTAATACCTGATACCTGGGAATATGACCTTGTTTGGAAACAGGTCTTTGCAGATGTAATTGTTGTTGTTGTTGTTATGTGCCGTAGAGTTGGACCAGACTCATAGCGACCCCTTCTTGGTTGCCGAGGCAGTATCACTACGGAAGTAGATTGCCCCATCTTCCTTCCGAGGAGTGGCTGGTGGGTTTGAACCACCAGCCTTCTGGTCAGCAGAGTGCCTTAGGCACTAAATGAAGTCATACTAGGGAGATGTACCCACCTACCCCAGGGAGATGCACCCCTTAGGACAATCACTGTGAGAGATCAGAAGGCAGGATTTGCATAGGGGGAAAGTTGGACAGACAGGAATACATAGATAAGGACATAGGGAAGGGGTAGCCACAGGGAGGAGAGGGGAGGAGAGCTGGTTATCGTTGGGATTATAACGGGTATGTGAAACAAAATGTGTATCAACTGTTGAGAATAAAATGAATCTGCTTTTTAAATGTGTACCCAAATCACAATTAAAAAAAAGAAAAATGAAGTCATATCAGATTAAAGTGGGTCATAATCCAATATGAAGGAGCTCTGATGGTGCAGTGATTGAAGCACTGAGCTACTAACCAAAAGGTCAGTGGTTCGAATCCACCAGCTTCTTCCTGGGGGAAAGAGGAGGCATTATGCTTTCATAAAGATTTACAGCCTTAGAAACCTTATAGGGAAGTTCTACACTGTCCTATAGGATCACTATGAATCAGAATTGACTCGTTGGCAATGGGTTTGGTTTGGTGTTTAATCCAATATGACTAGTGTCCTTAGAAGAAGAGGAAAAGAGACACAGAACCAGAGGGACACACAGGGAAGGTGGCCGTGTGAAGACGGAGGCAGGGATGGGAGGGAGCCACCTACAAATCAAGGAATGCCAAGAACTGTCTGCAGCCACAGGAAGCTAGGAGACAGGCATGGAACAGACTCCCCCTGAGAGCCCTCCAGGAGGAACCAACCTTGGCAACACCTTGTTGCCAGACTTCTAAGCTCCAGAACTCATGGATGCATTACGTTGTTTTTATGAGGGGATACATTTATGTTGTTTTAAGCAGTTCATGGTACTTTGGTATGGCAACCCTAGAAATTATATAGAGGTTTGAAGGAGAAATGGGGCAGGTGTAGCACAGTCCATTCTTTCCTCCTTTATCATTGGGAGCTGTCTTTCCTACAAAGAGCATATAATCTGTTCTGCTCCTCAGACTGTAAATTTTTCAGGTCAAGCTCATATGTAGAGGCCTGTGGTGATCCAATGTGCCCTCAGTTTGATGGGTAAACCCATCTAATTCTGGGGCTCAGTACTGAGAGACCCATTTACCTGCACATCCAAGCCACATTTTTCAATACCATTTTTATTTGTACTCATTTATTGAATTTTCAAATTCCTTACTCTTTTCCTTTTGTAATAAATTTTGAACTTGGGTGAGGAAGATGAGTGTTAATTATGGATCCCCCTCAAATCCCCAACACAGGAAGGCAGGGAAGTGGTTCAAATAATTCTCCCCTATTTACATCTCCTCAGAACATTCTAGGCCTGTTCCAGCTTTGCTTGGACCCAGACCTCCTTGTCATAATCATTTTGGCCAGGCATGGGGAAAGATTTTAAGGGTAAGTGGACAGACTCCAACTTAGACTTTCTCCCAAATGGGAGGCATAGACTTTAAAACCCACTTCCACCAATTCTGTCTCATAGTGACCCTATAGGATAGGACAGAACTGCCCAAAGGGTTTCCAAGGCTGTAAATCTTTATGGAATCAGGCTGCCTCATTTTTCTCCCACAGTGTTTCTGGTAGGTTTGAACGCTTAGCAGCTGAATGCTTTAATCACTATGCCACTATGTCAGAGATCCTTTGACATAGACATTGTTGTTGTTGTTGTTGTTTGCCGTCGAGTCAAACCCGACTCATAGCGACCCCTCCTTGGGTTTCCGAGGCAGTATCACTACGGAAGTAGGATTG
>NW_006921796.1:570173-583374 GCF_000298275.1 Orycteropus afer afer | reverse complement strand
TTGAACCACCAGCCTTCTGGTTAGCAGTCAAATGCCTTAGGCACTACACCACTAGAGCTCCTTGATTTTCATCTCTTCTAGCAACAGCTTTATCTATCATTCAAGACCACACTACCATCATTGCTTGCCCAGATTATTGAAATAATTTCATATATAGACTCCAAGATTCCACGTAGGACCTTCTCTAATCCATTAGTCACACAGTAGCCAAAGTGATTTAAGACAAAACAAAACAAAACAACAACTTAATTATAGCAACCCTCTGCTTAAAAGCCTTCAAGAACTTCTTCATGAGACACTTAAAACAAAACCCATGATCCTAGAGGTGGCCTTTGAGACCCTCCAGGTCCTGGCACTGCCTGTTTAACTTCTTCACTATTTGACCTTCTTTGCTCGTAGTGCTTCAGCCCCACTAGCCTTCTCTCTGCTCCTCAAACCATGAAGCTCTTTTCTGCTGTCAGGCTTTTGTCCTCACAGCTCCCTCTGCCTGGAAGGCATGACCTAGATTGCCCATGGTTGGTGGCTTCTTGTCATTCAAGTCTCAGCTCACATGCCACCTTCATAGAAAGGCCTGTCCTTTCCACCCAGTATGAATGCATCTCCCCATCACTCTCTTTCGTATCAACTGATTCCATTCTCTTTCTAGCACTTCCCATGCACCCTGGAATAATATTTCTCACTTAATGTTTACTTAACATTTCCATCTCCCCAATTAGAGTGTGAGCTCTAAGTTTTGTATACCTCTTACTTACTTTGGACACACCATCTGGAAAGACCAGTGCTTAGGAAAAGACATCATGTTGATGAATAATGGAAAATGAGAGAAGCTTTCAATGAGATGGGTAGATACAAGGACTGAAACAACAGACTCAAACATACCAATGATCATGAAGTTGGTGCAGATTTGGGTAACATTTCATTCTGTTACATATAAGGTTATCATGAGTTGAAGCCCACTTAATGGAAACTAACAGCAACAATACCCCAACACCTAGCACAGAGCTTGCATCATGAAGTAGTGGTTGCAGAAGCATACTGCAGGAGTGAAGTGAAGCATGAAGTGGGTGTTGCTATTATTGTTATGTGCTGTCAAGTTGTCTCCGACCTATAGTCTCCTTATGTATAACAGAACGGAACATTTCCTGGTCCTGCACCTCCTCCCAGCTGTTGCCATGTTTGACCCCATTGCCGCAGTCATTGTGTCAATCCCTCTCTTTTTTTGCTGACTCTGTACTTTACCAAGCATGACTACTTCTCCAGGGACTGGTTCCTTCTGATAACATGTCCAAAGTACATAAGACCAAGTCTCGTCATCCTTGCTTTTTAGAAGAATTCTGGCTGTGCTTTTTTCAAGACAGATTTGTTCTTCTGGCAGTTCATGGTATATTCCATATTCTTTGCCAACACCGTAACTCAAAGGCATCAATTCTCCTTTGGTCTTCTTTTTCACTGACCAGTTTTCACATGCATATGGGTTGACTGAAAATATCATGGTATGGGTTAAGTGCCTTAATCCTCAAAGTGACTTCTTTGCTTTTTAACACTTTAAAGAGGTCTTTTGCAGGAGACCTGCCCAATGCAATACAGTCAGTATGACAACCTGAAAGATGGGTAGGAGGTGAAGTGGGTAGAAGACCTTAATGCTTCTTCCAACCTGAGATCCAATTATTCTATTATCAGACAAAGAGAAATTGTCTAATTCTACAGAGAAGACACTTCCCTCACCCCAACACTTAATTCTGGAAGGCATTTATAGAACTTGAACAACGAATAACAAATAGTATTGCTACTAGTGGGTTTCTTTTTTCTTTTCTTTAAAAATTATTTCTGCAGTGTTCCCTTCTCTCCCCTCCCACCTCTGGTAACCAAAAAAGAAAGTTTCCTTCCATATATACACCTTTCCTTTACTTTTTACAATAATGAACTAATACAATATTTGTTCTTCTGTGATTGACTTATTTCACTTCTGTGATTGACTTATTTCAAAATGTGGTGTTTTGCAGATTCTCCATTATTCTTTGCTGCTAGTGGTTTTATAGAAGTTGCCAAAATGTCTTGTGGTCTGATAGAGCCTCCCCCCCCCCCCCCCCCCCCCCCGGCTCTTTCCCACCTTTTTTGGATGACCTTCTTGCTTTGTCTGGCTGAGGAGAGGACAAGAGGCTCCTCTTAGAACTCATTAAGTTTTGCTTTTTCCTTGCCCCAAGTAATTGTTGGTCAATCTCGCCTTTGGGGTCTGAGAACTTGACCTTCAGGCAAAGAACCATCTTGGCTGGCTTTGAAGGGCATTACTCACCTGTGAAAGGATTGCACCCCTGAGAGACAAGCCCTGACAGAGAGCTTGTCCCTGCCAGGGCTCTGCTTGTCACTCCCCCTCTATCTGCTCCTTCATGGGCCCCTACACTGAACTTGACCGTTCTGCCTCCCTGTCCCTGTCAGCACTTCTTAGAGAAGCTGCTCCACCCCACTCCCTTTTCTGCCCAACAGGAGAATAAAGGAAGCATCAGGGCCTCCCAGGCGGGATTCCAGATTGTTTGTAATGAAAATAGACCAAGCTAAGCAAACAAAGCAGATGGTTGCCTAAGCTTATTATCTCAGTCCTAGTGTGGACATTTCATTGCTCTGAGCCATGTCTGCAGGAGAGCTGCCCACAGGTCCCTCCTTCCCTTTGTCTAGGGCATCAGCCTGGCAGGAGGGACATATGACTGATCAAAACAAGGAAAAGAAAACTTACAGCCAGGAGGCCAGGACTCCAGGTCCTGCTGAGAAAGTCCCTCACTTGGTGACCTTGGGCAAATCACTGACTCCCTCAGAACTCTTGGATTCAAAATCAACCATGAAAGATTATATACAAGCAAATCGAGGTTAAGAGAGTGGTCTCTAAAGCCAACTGCCAGGCTTTGATTCTCAGCTCACCAAATGCCAAGATGGGTTAGTCAACCTCCTTATGCACCAGCTCCCTCAACTGTAAGATAGGTATTGTTGTTGTCACTTGCCATGGAGTCAATTCCGACTCATGGTGTCACAGAATGAATTGTTACCCAGCTCTGTGCCATCCTCATGACTCTTGGTAAGTTTGAGTCCACGGTTGAGGCCATCGTGTCAGTCCATCTCATTGAGGGTTTCCCTCGCTTTTGCTGGTCCTCCACTTTACCAAACATCATGTCCTTCTCCAGCAATTGGCCTCCAGTGATGACATGTCCAAAGTAAGTAAAAGAAAGGAAGTCTGGTTAAAAAGAGAAGAGGCTAGGCAGGCAAGAGTCGTGTCCTATAAGGCAAGGTAAAAATCACATTTCAGGAGATAAGGCAATAGTGACAAATGTCCAAGGGGGCCAGTAAAACAAAGGACTAAAGATCATGAATGATCTGTGCTGGATACAGCTGATTTAGAGAGCTAGCGAGGGAGCGGGAGGCGAGGAAGTGAAGACAGAGTACAGACTCTTCTTTCAGGAAACTTGGCTGAAAAGGCAAGGTAAGAGGGACACAGGCTCAGGGAAGACTTATTTACTTTTTAAAAATGTGCTTGAAATACACATGTTGAAACAACTTGATTTAAATGTATTGAGACTTGAACATTTTCAGTGCTAAAAAGATGCCAGTAGTGTTGAGAACCAAGTCCCAGAGGAAACGGTCAGAATTGGGATCCAGAGCTCAGGGTAAAATGAATCCTGGACAGTAGGAGGGACACCACTGAGAAAGAAAAGACAGGAAAAGTAGAAGAAAAGGTACCTGTGTAGGGCAGAAGGTGACAGTTTATGTCTGTAGCATCAATGAGCTCCATGACAGGGAAGCGAGTTCTCTTTTTGGGGGAGAGCATGAAGCTTAAAGTGAGGAGCAAAGTTCTGGCAACACCACCGTGGGGATGGAAAGGCAGCTGAGCAGGAAGATATGAAGCTTTGTGGTGACCCACTGGGGCCTCTGGAAGTTGGAGGTAGCACATTTGTGGTAACATCAGTTCAGTGATCTCCCCTAGTGCTCATAGTCTCAGTTTAAGAGAGGAAAGGCTATTGCTGGTTGATCCAAGATTGAGACTTCTAGGGCAGGTGTGACAAAATATGAGAGAGATCACTCATTCATTTCCCAAAATTGTATTTAGTGACTTCTATATGCAACTATGACCCTGGGTGGGGCAAATGGTTTGCACTCTACTAGCCTAAAGTTTGATGGTTTGAACCGACACAAAGTCACTGTGGAAGAAAGCCTGGTGATCTGTTTCTGCAAAAATTACAGCCACGAAAACTCTGCGGAGCACAGGTGTCCTCTGTAACACATGGGGTCACGATGAGTCAACTGACTCATTGATGATGGATTCGTTTTTTGGTGTACAGGCATCTGTGCTAGGTTCTGGAGATAGATGCAGGGCAAAATGAGACAAGATTCCTACCCCCATGGGGCTGATGTGAATGCTCTCCTCCCAAGTCTCTCTTCTGTGTCTATCCCCCAATTGGTTCTTAATATGGAAGGGAAAGAGAAACGTTATGTGTTGGATCTCAACATGTTGAAAAAAGATTGGGCCATACTGAAGTTTAACATTGCACATCACTGGCTGGTCCACTGTGTGGCCAGAGAAGATGGCTGATTGGACAGTGGGTAATGATCTTGAAGCCACAGAGGTAGGGATTATCACCCTCTTGCCACAGATGAAGCAGAGGGGGCCCAGAGAGGGTGGGTGACTGACCTGAGGTCACATAACCAGAAAGTGGGAAGATTGTCTGAGCCCAGAGTCCTGCTGCTTCTACTTCTCTATGGTCTAAGGCTGATGAAGCACCAGGGAAAGGTTTGTTGAATCCCTGTGGACACAAATGCTCTGACACTCTCTGTCTTCTCTTGCAGACCCTGGTTTGGGCCAGAGCTATGGCTATTTTGTTCATGGATGGAAGTGGAGTGGGGGAAACTTGTTAATGAAGATGATCTCCAGTTCTAGAGGGGCTTAGATAGTCATAGTAAAATAAAGTCCTCTGGATTATGAAAGCTCCATGGGAAAGGCAAGGCTGTTAGAGTCTTCCTAGGGAGGCAAGACAAACCACAATCAGACCCTGCTCCCAGCTGCTCTGGGGAAGCTCTGCCTCCAGGGTCCCTGATGACTCCAGTTTGGACTCTGTGTCTTTGCTCATGTCTCTTTCCTTCTTGAAATGCTCTCCTTGCTCCTTTCTGCCTAATACTTACTCAGTCATCAAAGCCCTCTTAGAATGCATTGCCTCCTCTAGAAAGCCTTTCTGGTCCACTCTAGTTCACACTAATCTGTCCTTCCTCCTCTGAACTCCCACAGGGCTCTGTACCACTTGGAGTGCTTACTATTCATTTGGTTCTGAATATGTGTCCATTCATTTGGTCCACAAATATTTACTGAAGTCACCATGCTAGGCACAGGGATACAGTAATAAAAATAGGACACATGTTGTTGTTAGTTGTCGAGTCAGCTCTGACTCATAGGGACCCATGTGTAACAGAACAAACATTGCTTGGTTTTCACGATCATCACGATTGGTATATTTGAGTCCATTGTTGCAGCCGTTGTGTCAGTCCATCTCACTGAGGGTTTCCCTTGCCTTTGCTGACCCTGCACTTTACCAAACAGCATGTCCTTCTCCAATGATCAGTTCCTCCTGATGATGCTCTCCAAGTAAGTGAGTAGAAGTCTTGTCAGTATTCTGTGCTCCATAGAGTTCTCACTGGCTAATTTTTGGAAGTAGCTTGCCAGGTATTTCTTCCTGGTCTGTCTTAGCCTGGAAGTTCTCCTGAAACCTGTCCACCATGATTGAAATTGCTGGTATTTGAAATACTGGTGGCATAGCTTCTAGTATCATAGCAACACATAAGCCACCACAGTATGACAGACTGACAGATGGAGGTGGAAACAAGACAGATGCAAGGTCCCTTTCTCCCAGAGGTATATCCCAGTGGGGATAGATGGAGAATAAATAGAGATAGATAGACAATAGAGAGATGGATGGTAAATAACACAGACACATACTGTTGTTGAGTCGGACCCAACTCATAGCAACCCCTCCTTAGGTTTCCAAGGTGGTATCACTATAGAAGTAGATTGCCCAACCTTCCTTCCAAGGAGTAGCTGGTGGGTTTGAACTGCCAGCCTTCTGGTTAGCACTCAAGTGCTTTAGGCACTATGCCACCAGAGCTCCCAGATGGTAAATACCTAGCCTGCAAGAGTGAAAGGCACAGTAGCTAAGTGTGACCAAGTATGGACTGCTGCCTGCATTTTTAGGGGCCCCCTGAAGCAGATCAATCAGGCCAGGTTTGTAGAATTCCACTTAAGGAAATTGTTCATGTAAGTAATAAAGTTGTTAGAGAAATATTTTGTAGGTCACACAGTGAAATCAGACTGTGGGGTCTGGGTCAGGTTGATCTAGGCTCAAATCCTTCCTTAAAACAAAACAAAACAAAACAAAAACAAAACAAAACCCAAACCCACTGCCATTGAGTCAATTCTGACTCAATGAGTCAGAGCAGAACTGCCCTGTAGGGTTTCAAAGGTGCCATCATCATGGAAGCAGATTGCCTCATTTTTCTCCCATGGAGCGCCTGGTGGGTTCAAACTGCTGAACTTTTTTTTGTTGTTGTTAGCAGCTGAGTGCTTAACCACTGCACCATCAGAGCTCCATAGCCTCTCTTAGTCACTCATAAACATTGTGACAAGTTCTTAAATCTCTCTGGGGCCCAGTTTATTCTTGTGTAAAATGGAAATGATAATAATTATATCTATCCTCACAAGGTTGGGAGGATTAGAAAGAATCTATTTACTGATCTGGCTGTGAATTATCTTCCTCATTCATTGTCCAGTTCTCACATGCATATAAGTTGGTTGAAAAGACCATGGGTTGGGTCAGGTGCACCTCAGTCTTCAAAGTGACATCTTTGCTCTGTAACACTTTAAAGAGGTCTTTTGCAGCAGATTTGCCCAGTGCAATACATTGTTTGATTTCTTGACTACTGCTTTTATGGGCATTAATTGTGGATCCAGGAAAACAAAATCCCTGAAAACTTCTATCTTTTCTCCATTTATTATGATGTTACTTATTGGTCCAGTCGTGGGAATATGCATGTGAAAACTGGACAACGAATAAGCAAGACTAAAGAAGAACCGATGCATTTGAATTGTGGTGTTGGCAAAGAATATTCTTGGAAGTGCAGCTAGAATGCTCCTTAGAAGAAGTGAGAATGGTCAGACCTTCTTTCTTGTATTTTGGTCACATTATCAGAAGGGACCAGCCCATGGAGAAGGATACCATGCTTGGTAAAGTGGAAGGTCAGAGACGAAGGCAAAGGCCCTCGAAGAGATGGGTTGACACAGTGGCTGTGACGATGGGCTCAAGCATAGTAAGGATTGTGAGGATAGCACAGAACCGGGCAGTGTTTTGTTCTGTTGTACAAAGTTTGGTCTCTATGAGTCAGGCCTGACTGGACAGCACCTAAGAATAATGTATCCTCTCTCCCTATCTCCAAAGTGATCATTATTATTACAAGTAAAAGAGCCTTAAACAATACAAAACGCCACACAGATCGAAATCATTGCTTTGAGCATGGGTTTGTGAGTCTACCACTTAGTAGCTAAGTGATCTTGGGAAATTCCTTAACCTCTTTAACCTTCTATTTTTCCATCTTTAAAATAGAGTTTAGATAAGTACATGCCTCAGAGAGTTACTGTGAAGACTGAATGAGAAAAACCATGTCTACAGATTTGAATGTACCTGGAACAAAGCAAATGTTTCTTAAATACAGCTGCTTGCCATTAATGATAAGCATTTTTATGGATAAAATATCTAGAGATTTTGTAAAGCCCAATGTACACTAATGTCTAAAAACCAAACCCACTGCTGTTGAGTTGGATCCGACTCATAGCGATCCCTCCTTGGGTTTCTGAGGTGGTATCACTACTACTTCTTTTATTTTTCTGGCCCCAGTGGTTTCTATTTTCTGGATTTAGGAGTTTCTTTTCCTAGTCTTCTATGAAGTGTTAATAATAAGGGCTCAAATATCCTAAGCTCTGGTGGTACTGTGGTTAAAACATTGGGCTTCTAACCAAAAGGTTGGTGGTTCAAACCCACCAGCTGCTCCATGGGAGAAAGATGAGGGTGTCTGCTTCTGCAAAGATTTATAGCCTTAGAAACCCTATGAGGCAGTTCTACTCTGCCCTAAACAGTCGCCATGAGTTGAAATCAACCAACTCAATGGCAGTGGATTTGGTTTTAGGTTTCAAATATGCTGAGAATGTGTTAGGTGCAGTAATGGCCACCTAATCTTGCTCGTGTGCAAATTCTGAGGTTGATTGTTGTGTTGTTGTTAGTTGCAGTCAAGTCGATTCCAATGCATGGCGACCTCATGTGTGCAGAGTAGAAGTGCTCCTCAGGTTTTCAACGCTATGTCCTTTGGGAAGCCACTGCCAGTCCAGTCTTTCGAGGCACCTCTGCGGAGCCTTGACATGCCATCCTTTTAGCCAGTAGTGGAGCATCTAACTGGTTGTGCCACCTGGGGACTCCGAGATCAACTAAGCATAGTGTTTGGCCACCATACTTCCACACACCACCCCTTTGGGGAGGGCCCTGGAAACCTGCTGACTTTTCCTGAAAGACTTGGGAGGTGTTTGTGGAGCCAAAAGGCAGACTGTGGGAGAGGATGCTGAGTGTGGGGGTCCTGCCAGGGGATGATTACACTCCCTGTCTGTTTGGCTCTTGTGAGATACTGTGATCTTAAAAACCACTTAAATATTTTTTCAATAACTTTTTTTTTCCCCTGTGGGTTGGAATGTGTCTCCGTAAATATAACCCACTTTATCAGAAACAATAGTCACATCACAAAAGTTAGAGGGGTGAGAACATTGTGCTGAGATATGGGAAAACTGGATAATTTTCTGATTAAAAAATTTAGTTTTCATTTTGGAGTTGGAACCATGAAGACTTTCCTCCCAGGTAGATCTGCCTTATAGGAAAAAGCGTAACACTGGGTGGTGGGAAGGTTTTAGAGGAAGGGGAGAGGCAGGGTGCTGAGAACTCAGTCCTGAGGGTGCTGTCTTCAATTACTACATTTATAGAAGGAATAACTCAGAACCTCATGGTGGGAAGGCACGTGAGAGCGCTCTGGTCAACTCTCTCATTTGGCAGATAAGTGACACACAGGAAAGAGATGACTTGCCCAGTGTTATTCATAAGCCAAAGACCAAGACTGGCTTGGAGTCTGTTGAACATCAGGAATGTCGAATCCTCTCTACCAGTGACTCGCAAAGTGGTGTGCATGACACTGGTGGTTTGCAGGGTGATTTAGAGGGTATATGCATGAACATTGTAATTTTAGCAATTACAATATTTATTTCAACATGTCTTAGGAAGAATGATCTGGCTCATAAAACACATCATTTTTTTATGATAGTGTTGTTGTTAGGTGCTGCCGAGTTGTCTCTGACTCACAGTGACCCTGTGTGCAGCAGAACGAAACACTGCCCAGTCCTGTGCCAGTCTCATGATCCTTGCTACACTTGAGCCCATCCTTGCAGCCACTGTGTCAATCCATCTCGTCGAGGGTCTTCCCTTTTTTCGTTGACTCTCCACCTTACCAAGCATGACATCCTTCTCCAGGGAATGGTCCCTTCTGACAACATGGCCAAAATAGGTGAGAGAAAGTCTGGCCATTCTCGCTTCCAAGGAGCATTCCAGCTGCACTTCTCCCAGGACAGATTTGTTAGTCCTTTTAGCAGACAATGGTACACTTAGCATTCTTTGCCAACATCACAACTCAAAAGCATCAACTCTTCTTCAGTCTTCCTTATTCATTGTCCAGCTCTCACATGACAATGATAAAAAATGTCATTTAAAAACAATTGTATTCAAGCAAAGACACACACACACACACACACAGAAACAGAGAGAGAGAGAGAGAGAATACATGAGAGTTTTAAAAACTGTTGGATTTCATGAGGCATCAGAGGGGCAGCATTCACACAGAGGGAAAGCTGGAGAGACAGGAATGCAGGGATAAGAAGGGCACAGGAGGGAGGGGGTCATCACAGGGAGAAGAGGGGATAAGAGTTTTTTTATGGTTGGGGATAGTAATCAGGGCCGTGAAATCAAATGTACATGAACTGTTGAATGTCAAACAAATCTGCTTTGTAAATCTGCACCCAAAGCACAATTAAAAAAAAAAAAAAGTTGGCTAATAGCAGAACAGGTGACCTATAGGGATGTTTGGAGTGTCTTGATGGGGCAAATGGTTAATACGTTCGGCTGCTAACCAAAAAGTTAGAGTTTTGAATCCACACAGAGGCACCTTGGAAGGAAAACCTGGTGATCTACTTCTGAAAAACCAGCCACTGAACATGCCACAGAGTCCAGTTCTACGCTGACACACGTGGCATCATCTTGAGATGGGGCTGACTCAATGGCAGTCGGTTTAGAGGGATATTACTAATCCTGAGTGTAGTCCACTCATTGTTTAGGGCTTATGGTGTTAGAGGGTGCAGACCGCAAAGGGCCTTTCAGGTTCTTCTAGAATTTGGTATTTTTAAATCAGAGTAGGGACAAATTTCTCCAACATATCCCTCTCTCCATCTCCTTAGCTTCACCCTTTCTTTCTTTACTTTCTTCTTCTCTTGTTTGTCTCCTCCCTTAGCTTTCTCTTCTTCCTCCTTCCCTCTCTTTGTATCCAATGCTCAGAATAACCAGTGGGCAGTGGAGCTGGGCCTAAGCTAATCAATGAGGGTACAATCTGTCCCTGTCCCATCTATTTCAGAAGCTGGGGTTCATGCAGAGCCCTGACTGCTGGGGTAGGGGATAAGGTGGAGGGATTCCTGAGCCCTTTTCTCATCCTCTCTGTAGGAAATTTCAAGCTCATCCCATTATTCTCCTTCCTCCCAGAGCTGCCTAATCAGTGAGACAACTCAACCTAAGATATTAATAGTTACAGTAGATAAATATGTAACCAGCAGCCTCTCTCCATAACCCCTGACCTGTGACAATGATACTTTAAGAAGCCTTTAAATCTCTTCCCAGTGTCATAGTTAAGAAATGAAATAAAAAGAATATGAATGTTGGCCCTGCTTCTGTGCAAGTTCTATGCTAGGGTGAACATAAAATAAATGAAGACTCTCGTCCATCCCCACTTTCCCAAGAGCAGTAAACATGACACTGTGCTTCCCAAGAGCATTACTGACTTTGAGACAATAATGTATTATCCATTGTCTTCTAGCATCATAACTGCTACAAAGGCGGAGATGTTGCTTGTTCATTATCGAATTCTCAGTTCCCAGAACACTGCCTGGCACAGAGTAGGGGCTCAATTATGATTTGCTGAGTAAATTAACAAATGCATCATGCCCTATGCTAAGGCTCCAGGCATGGTTTCTGCTCTCGGAGTCTAGCCCAGAAGACTGAAGAGCAAACATAGAACTGCAGGATGGTGAGAAGGTGCAAGAAGAGGGATGTGTTGGTCCAGAGCTAGTTCAAAGGACAGTACGAGTCAACATCCTTGGCCCAGTCTGAGAAGGTGCTTCAGCAATCATTGGATGGATGAACCCCAACAGGAAGACATCCAGGGTGTGATTTGAAGACTGTAGAGTGCAGGTGGGTTTGGAAGGCCTTGGCTTAAGGTGGTGCCACCATCCCAGCAGTACCTGGGTCCATGCGCTGGCCATTTCAGACAAAAAGCCCCTGGACTTCCCTGACTCCAGTTTCCATGCTTCTGTTCCTCTGCTCTCCATTCCCCTGTCCCCCCCTCCCCCAATTACTCCTTCTCGGCTCCAACTAAAGGCATCAGGGCCTGTGGTGTCACGGTTTTGGGGTGATGACATTCAAGGAGCTCTATCCAGAATCATCAACTATGCATGAGGCCTGGAATAGTGGAATTCTGGAGTTGTCTCATGATGGATGTTAGGGGTTGAACTGTGAACCCAAAAGGAAATGTTCAAGTCCTAATCCCTGGTACCTCTTGTTGACAAGTGAGGTCTTTGCAGATATAATTAGTTAACATGAAGTCCTATTGGAGTAGTAGTAGTAGCTGTTGTTGTTATGTGCCCTTGAGTCGGTCCCAACTCATAGTGACCCCTCCTTGGGTTTCTGAGGCAGTATCACTATGGAAGTAGATTGCCCCATCTTCTTTCCGAGGAGTGGCTGGTGGGGTTGAACTGCTAGCCTTCTGGTTAGTAGTCAGGTGCCTTAGGCACTATGCTACCAGAGCTCCTTATCGGAGTAGAGAGGGGTGTAATCCAGTATGACTGGTGTTCTTGTAAAAAGCAGAGAAGAGACAGAGGGAAGATGGCCTTGTTACAGTGCCACAAACCAAGGAACACCTTAAGCCACCAGAAGGTAGGGGGTACAAGAAAGGATCTTCCCCTAGAGCCTTTGGTGAGAGCATGGCCCTGCTGACCTCCTGAAGTCAGACTTCCAGCCTCCAGAACTGTGAGACAATACATTTCTGTTATTTTAGGTCATATATCAAACAAAACAAACAAACAAACAAAAACAAAACAAAACCCGTTGTCATTGAGTTGATTTTGACTCATAGCAACCCTACAGGACAGAGTAGAGCTGCCCTATAGGATTTCCAAGTTTGCAATTTTAACAGAAGCAGATTGATTTTTTGGTTAGCAGCTCAGTGCTTAACCACTGCACCATATGGGCTCCTTCTTAAGCTACATAGTCTGTGGTAATTTGCATGGAAATCCTAGCAAACTAATATACTGGCTTGGCAAGTGTTAAATATTTTGAGTCAGTTGTTAAACTACCATTAGTTTGAAATACAAGAGAAGTATTTATACCATAGAAATTGGCAAACACTACAAATTAGGGCTTTTTCCCACCCTCTTCCCTGGAAGGTGGCTTATGCTGACTGGATTTTAGTGTTTCATAGAAGAACTTGAAGTATTGCACAAATGTTTGGTTGTCATTTTGTTAAAATGAAATATTCAAAAGATTGATTTAAAGCATCCAAAAAGCAATGTCTGATATACATTAACTTGGGCTGCTTGGGTAAGTCTTTTTTATGTTATACTCAGAGTAAGATTTCTTCTTCCATCTAAGTCTATGGGAGGGGCATTGCTAGTTCAGTGAGAGAGTTCTTGCCTCTCCAACAGGAGAATCTCTGTTCAATTCCTGGCAAGTGCACCTCAAGTGCAGCCACCAGCTGTTTGTTGGTGGAGGCTTGTGTGTTTCAGCAGAGCTTCCAGACTCAGACGGACTAGGAAGTAGGGCCTGGAGAT
>NW_006921796.1:545545-569458 GCF_000298275.1 Orycteropus afer afer | reverse complement strand
TAGTATAGCTTGATTAGTAAGGATTGTCTGCCTTGAGCACTGTGCTCTTTTAAAGAACAATCAATATGGCATCCAATTGACAATAGCAACTGGAAAGGTTAGATAGGAAGAGGAAGGGACAACTTGGAAAAGGAGGGTGAGCACGGTTGCCCAACTTGAAGAATATAATCAGAGTCACTGAGTTGTACAGGTAGAAATTGCTGAATTAGCATACATTCTGCTGTGTCTATTTTTAACAACCACAACAAAATAAAAACAAATAATTAAAAACAAACAAACAAAAACCTATGGACCACAATGTTCTCTCATCCCTATCCTATCACAAGGATGGCAGCTTTTTGTTCCATTTTGCATAGACTTCCTGTGAGTCGGGGGCAGACTTGACAGCAAGTAACAATAACAACAACCTGAGGTTGCAGGACAAGCTGGTTAAAATATGAGCAATTTTTTCAAAACCATGCTATGCAAGAACACAAACTATAAATGTAAGCTGGGTTCTAATACTGATGTAACACTGTCTATCCAAAGAGACTCCTTGCTCCTTGATGCTTTACAATAAGTGTAAATCAAAAGTTATAGAATAAAATTAGGACAAATACAATACTATAATTTCTGTTAGAATTTCACATTCCATGTGGGATTTCATTGGAAAAGAGTGTTCCAATCTCGCCCAAGTCCACTCATGTAACTAGAGAGGAAGCTGAAGCCCTTTGGAAGGAGAAGGTCACTCTGCTTTTGGTGGAGCTGCTGGAAAGGAAAAGGAAGGAGAAAAACCCAGAAGGGAGGGAACAGATTTTTGAAAAGTCCAAACTCTTTGCTCTCCATTCTGTGTTTCTTCCTTTAGGAGTGAGGAATGTCTCCGAATTTCATTATTTCAGGAGGGAATGAAATCAGCATCATGGCCGGTGCCAAAAATATCTGAACTAAATCCAAGGCCTGTACAGTGTTTCATGAACTTGCACCTACAAAAGACCAACATGTTGGGCACTGCCCATCTCTGACCTCATCTACCACCCACCCCTCACTCTCTCACTTCCTAGAATGGGCCAAGCTCCAGCCTGTCTCAGTGTCTTTGCCCCTGTGATTTTCTCTGTAGTGAAGCTCCTTTGGCAGAGTTTCATAGCCTGGGCCTTCTCATTGTCTCTGCTCTCTTGTGGCTTCTCTGAAGAAGCCTCTCCTCACCATCCAATCTAAAGTAGCTTTTCCGCACCCAGTCACATTCCATTCCATTACCCTGTCTTATGCTCTTTCTCATACTGATCACTGTCCACGATTGTCTATGTCCTGCAGTTGTCTATATTCACCACAAATATATGAGTTGGAAATAGCAAAACCATTTGATCTAGCCGTCCCATGACTAGGCATATATCCTAAAGAAGTGAGAGGTGGGACATGAATACATATGTGAACACCCATGTTCCCTACAGCACTATTTACAATTGCAAAGAGATGGAAAAAACCCTACGTGCCCATGAATGGATGAATGGATAACCAAACTATGGTACGTACACGTGATGCAATACTGTGGTAGTTAAGGTTGTGTGTCAACTGGGCTAGGCCTGGTTGAGTGGCTGGGCAGGTAGTTATTCCCCATGATGAGACTGGCAATCAACTCCATGGTGGGATCTACCACAAGCAGCTGAGTAGCTGCTTTAGGGATGTGGTCTGCTTCCCATATATAAGAAGCAGCTTTGGGAATGGTCTGTAGCTTATGACATGCTTGAATCCTGCATGTAGACAAATTGTTGTTCAGCAGCCTGCCATCCTTTGCCGAGCTTGGGACTTACAATGGACTTGAATCAATGGCCTGCCATGTTGTTTGGTAACATTGGGACTGTGCCTTTTTACTTGTCAATCTTGGGTTTGTCAGCCTCAGCAGCCAGTAATTGTCTGAGTGAAGAAAAGCTCCAGCATCAGTAGGCCAGGACAGGAGGTAGAGTTGAAACCCAAGGTCTAGGGGCTTTCACCCGAACCCTAGAGTCTGGCACTTTTAACTCAGACTTAAAGCCTCCCAAACTGTAAGAGAATAAACTCCTGTTTGTTAAAGCCATCCCATTTGTGGTATATTCCTGTTAGAACGGCCCCAGGAAACCAGAACAAATACTATGCAAAATTAAAGAATAACGATGAATCCACGAAAACCTCATAATGTGGGTGAACTCGGAGAATATTATGCTGAGTGAAATAAGTCAGTCATAAAAGGACAAATATTGTATGAGTCCACTATTATAGAAAGTCAAGGAAAGGTTTACATGGAAGGAAACCTTCTTCGATGGTTACCAGGGATGGGAGGGGAGAGGAAGAAAAATTACTAACTAGGTAAGAGACTCATATTAATTTGGGTGAAGGGAAAGGCAATATATAAAAAAATGGGCAACTAGCACAATATCACTAAGGAAAAAGAAGACATGGAGAAGTGCATTATCAGTAATAACAAACAGTAATCTACAAGTGAATACACAGATAGACAGGCAAGACCATCAGGTATGGGTAGGTGAATGGGGCTATTCCCATGACCATACATAAGTTTGGCACATGATAGTTTTACATATGTATTTGTATGTGATGTAAAAATGTCTATATTTATAGTGGAGCCAAAAGGGGCAATGTTAAATACACACACACACACATATATACATACATATATATATATATATATATATATATATATATATGAGTTCCATGAGAACAGGTCTGCACATTCACTACTCTTCCTTGCTCCTTATACATAATATGTGTTTAGTAACTATTGGCTGAATGAATGAACGAGTAAATAAATAAATAGATGCTGACTATGGTACCTGGGCACTGTTTCTGACCTAACAAAATACAACCCTGTTGCTGTTGAGTCAGCTCTGACTCATGGTGACCTGATGTGTGTCAGAGGAGAACTGTGCTCCACTGGGTTTCCAATGGCTAATGTTTTTGGAAGTAGATCACCAGGCCTTTCTTCTGGGGCACTGCTGTGTGGACTCAAACCTCCAACCCTTTGCTTAGCTACTGAACACATTACCCATTTGCACCACCCTGGGACTCCTTTTTGACCTAAGGAGCATCATGTTTTCCAAACTGAACTCCATAGTCTTGAGGTACCTTGAAGCATCCTTGAGGGTCCCTTCTTTGGGGCGATGGACCCACAGAGGGAGACCATTTGGGTGGGACTCTAGATCTTCTCTTCATCGAGAATTGTCCCACTTTAATCTGTCTTTGTGCACTGAGCATTTGCATTGTGGATTGAACAGAGAGCTCTGAGACCAAAGAGCAAGGCCAGATCACTGTTGAGGAAGCATTGTATGGAAGGTTGGGTGCCATTCCTTTGGAAACCCTCTTTAACCCCGGTACTTAGGAGTCTGTGAATGGGGCAGAGGAAGAGTGAGTTTTTATATTGATTGTTGGTAGCTAGAAGAGTACAGGGCAGTGGTGTTCAATGGTCAAATTTTCACCTTCCATGTGGGAGATGCTGGTTTGTTTCCTGTCAAATGCACCTCAGTGCAGTCATCACCCATCTGTCAGTGGAGACGTATGCATTGCTACGATGCTGAACAGGTTTCAGGGGAGCTTCTAGACTAAGACAGACTAGCAAACAAGGTCTGGGGATCTGTTTATGAGACTCAGTTAATGAAAACCATACAGATCACAACAGTCTGAAGGACAACTATCATGGGGATGGCACAGGATTGGGCAGCGTTTAGTTTTGTTGTGCATGGAATCACCATGAGTTCGAGGCCAACTTAATGGCAGTTGACAAGAATGACAGCTAGAAGAGCAGGACCATGGCAGACATAGCATCCTGGGGGCAGTGAGGGAGCATTCTGAGCATGAGGACCAGGTTTTTTGGGGAGAGTAGCAGCCTGGTCCTAAGTCTTCCCCACAGCTGCCTCAGCCACATGCTCCTGAGTCATAGACCAGTAATGGGCTGGCTGATGCTTTTTGCTGAGGCCGGCATTCTCCTACCAAGACTTGAAACATGGTGTTTGCTCCTGCACTCACCAGGACAGCAATGGCCTTGCCCTTTGGGCCTTGGGAAATGGGATTCTATCCTCATGTTGTTGTTGTTATGTGCTGTGGAGTTGGACCTGATTCATAGAGTCATAGCGACCCCTCCTTGGGTTTCTGAGGCAGTATCACTACGGAAATAGATTGTCCAACCTTCCTTCCGAGGAGTGGCTGGTGGGTTTGAACCGCCAGCCTTCTGGTTAGCAGTCGGGTGCCTTAGGTACTACGCTACCAGAGTTCCTTCTATCCTCATAGCACTTGCTTTTGGAACATTCTGATTTGCTATTCAGGCTCTCAAAGAGACAGCCCAAGAGGCTTTGCTGATAAAACGACTGGGCGTGATCGAGATGTGAGATTCTGGAATGAATAGCAGCTTTGTCTACTTGGCATTGGGTCTGGCAAGAGGAGCTATATTAAAAAATATATATAAATAAAGTTCCCCTTCTCTCCACAAGGAAAAAAAAAAAACAACAAAAACAACCCTACTCTGGCTGAATGAGCCACAGCACAATTTCCCTCTCTCAACAGAACAAATGCAAGTAGACTGAGATTAACTTTGTGAGAAGAAATTAAAAAAAAAGAAAGAAAAGAAACAATTATGGGGTGAGCGTGGGATAGGGCTGGAGAGAGGGTAAGATCAAGAGGCATTTGAGATGCCTAATTAGAGAGCCAAAAATAAAAACCAACAAGAGCTTGAGTGCAAGTCTAAATCTCTCTCTTTCTCTCTATCCTAAAAAAAATCCCAACCAGTTGTTGCGGGTTCCATTCTGCCTCATGGTGACCCCATGCGTATCAGAGTAGAACTGTGCTCCATGCACAGCATTTTCAATGGTTGTGACCTTTTGGAAGTAGATTGCCAGACCCTCCTTCCAAGTTGCCTCTGGGTGGATTCAAACTACTAACCTTTTAGTTAGTAGCCAAACACTTAACCATTTGTGCCACCCTTTCTATGTATATATGAAAGCATCCATATATCCTAGGCTCCTCCTCTTCTTCAGGCCTGACCCGTGTTTCCTTCCCACCCTGGGAGAAGAAAATAACAATGAATACTACTGCCATTTTCTGAGCACTCACCATGTGCCAAGCTCTGTGCAAAGTGGTGTGTGCACATGGTAGTAGGTTTCCTCGTCCTTCCCATTTACTCAACTTCTCAGAGCCTCATTTTTCCCTTCTGTAAAACAGGAACAATAACATACCTACCTCATGGAGCTGTTGTGACAATTAAATGAGGCAGTGTATAGAGAACACGGAGCACAGGGCCTGGCATTTGGTAAGTGCTTAATAAATGATTTGTTGTTGCTGCTGTTGTTATTATTACTCTTTTCCACAGGTACCTCAAACTCAGTATGTTAAAAGCGGAACTCAGTATCCACCCCCTCAAGTCTATCCTCCTTACAGATTTCGTATTTCAGTGAACAGAATCCTCATATTCTCAGTGTTCTCTTGCTAGCATCCAGTCAGTCCTCAAGTCCTTTCACTTCTTTTCTGCCTCTTCCATATCTCTTGGCTATGTCTTTATCTCATTCCTTACTGCCTCATTCCTGCCTGGATATACACTCTTATTATCTCTTCTCTCAATTGCTTCAGTTTCTTCTGATGAATCCCTGGCCCCTGGGCTACTCCTCCCCTGCCCGCACTCTCCTCCTCTGTTCTTCACATTGCCCCAGAGTGCGTCTGTACATTATGAATCCAGCCATGCCCAGTTCATTGCTTAAACTCTCAGTAAACAAAAACCAAACTCACTGCTGTTGAGTCGAGTCTGACTCATAGCGATCCCTCCTTGGGTTTTTGAGGTGGTATGTTTATGGAAGTAGATTGCCCAATCTTCCTTCCAAGGAGTGGCTGGTGGGTTTGAATCACCAGCCTTCTGGTTAGCAGTGGGTCCCTCTATTATCTAGAAGATAAAGTCCAAATTCTAGTTGTTGTTACGTGCTTTCATGCCATGGAGTTGGACCTGACTCATAGTGACCCCTCCTTGGGTTTCCGTGGCCATATCAGTACTGAAGTAGATTGTCCAACCTTCCTTCCGAGGAGCGCCTGGTGGTTTGAACTGCCAGCCTTCTGATTAGCAGTCAAGTGCTTTAGGCACTATGCTACCAGAGCTCCTCCAAATTCTAGAGCCAGCATAAAATGCACCTCATGACCTGGCCCTATCACCTTCACTGGTCTCACTCCAGCCAGGATTTCACATTAGCATCACCAAGGGAAGCTTTAAAATGTGTCAGTGCTGGGCCCTACTCCAGGCAGAGATGGCTGGGTCCTTGGGGTAGGCTCCAGGTGGGTACATAATAAAAGCTTCTTGGGTCATTCTCCAATGGGCTGCCAAGGTTGACACTCACTGTTCCCACTGCACAACACAGCCGCGGTGTGCTCTTGGGTCTTTGAGCCTTTGCACACGCAAGTCCCACTGCCTGGAACACTTTTCTCTGCTTTATTCACGTGCCACATGTCTCCTCTACTGAAACTGTTGAATTTCACCACCTTATGGAAGTTATTCTGGTAGCCCTTGAAAATGCTCCCACTCCCCCTGACATTTCCTTCTTTTGTATTTTAATGATTTGCTTACATGGTATGGCATAGTGGGTAAGGCATTTGGCTGCTAACCAGAAGGTCAGTGGTTCAAATCAACCAGCTGTTTCAAGGGAGGAAGATGAGGCAATCTGCTTCCATAAAGATTTACAGCCTTGGAAACCCAATGGGGATTGCTAGGAGTAAGAATTGACTCTATGGCAATGGGTTTGGGTTGATATTTTTTAATGTTTAAGTGCTCCCAGCTGCTAACTGGGAGGTTGGTGGTTTGAAATCACCAGCGGCCCTATGGGAGAAATGACCTGGGGATCTGGTCCCATAAAGATGACAGCCTAGAAAACCCTATGAGGCAGTTGTGCTCTACTCTATCCTATAGGGTTGCTATGAGTCAATTCTGATTTGATGGTGCACAACACCATCACGGTGTTGTAGACCGACTTGGGTCTCCCTTCAAATTTTATTGAAGTCTTAATCCTGGTACCGGTAAACATGACCCTGTTGGAAATAGGGCATTTCTTTTATTATGTTAATGATTCCATACCAGAGTAGGGTAGATCCTAAAACTAATCTTTCCTGCGTGATGTCTCATAAAAAGTACAGAACATACACAGACATACACAAAAGGAAAACAGACGTCATGTGGTGACTAAGGAAGATACATCCATAAGTCTAGGAATGCCACGGATTACTGGCTACTACCAGAAACAGAAAGAGACAGGAAGGACCTTCCCCAGAGCCAGACCCCTGATTTGGACTTCTTGTCTGCAGAACTGTGAGAAAATAAATGTCCATTCTTCACAGGCTCTCACTGGTGGTATTTTTTGTTATGGTAGCACTAGGAAATTAAGATATGTGGGCCTCTCTTCTCATTAGAAGGAGCTCTGGTGGTGTAGTGCCTGAGGCATTTGACTGCTAACCAGAAGAGTGGCGGTTCAAACCCACCAGCCACTCCTTGGAAGTAAGATTGGGCATTCTACTTCCATAGTGATACCACTTTGGAAACCCAAGGAAGGGTCACTATGAATCCAATCCAATTTGATGGCAGTGAGTTTTGAGTTTTCTTCTCATTAGAAAAGGAGAACCTAGAGGGCTAAGCCGAAAACCAAATTCATTGCTGTTGAGTCAATTCCAACTCACAGTGACCCTCTAGGACAGTAGAGGGTTTCCAAGGCTATACTCTTTATGGAACAGACTGCCACATCTTTCTCCTGTGGAGCGGCTGGTGGGTTCGAACTGCTGACCTTTTGGTCAACAAGCAGTAGGAAATAAGGTCGGAGAGTTGGAGAGAGTTTGTGAAGGAAGGTTGTGTAAACAGCTGGCTAGAATCAAAGCAGAATGAAGTAAATCCTACAGTAGAAATACAAACCAAAAGCTGAGAAGAAAGTCCGGATAAAGCTGAACTATGGCAGGGGGGTAGCCTCTGTTTGTCTGGCAAGGACCCCTGCTGGCACAGTGGTTAAAGTGCTCGTTGTGACCCCAAAAGTGAGTGGTTTGAACCCACCAGCTGTTCAGCAGGAGAAAGATGAGGCAGTTTGCTTCTGTAGAGATTACAACCTTAGAAACCCTATGGGGGTAGTTCTTCTTTGTTCTATGGGGTCACCATGAATTGCAATTGACTCACCGGCAATAGGTTTTGGTTTTATGTGTTTAAATGTAAGTATATAGATAGATAGACAGTATTTTGGTACCAGCTGGCAAAGCAAAAGGTATTACTTATTGTAGTTTTTCTAAAGCCCTTGCACTAGAACAGAGGTTGGCAAACTTTTTCTGTAAAGGGCTAGATGGTAAATATTTTAGGCTCTGTAGGCCAATAACTATATAACTTTGACATTACAGTGTAAAAACAACCAGAGACAATAATTATGTAAATGAATGGGCACAACTGAGTTACCATAAAACTTTATTTACAAAACCAGGTGCTGGTCTGGATTGGCCTGTGGGTTTGAGGGTGTCTTGACCTCTGTTTGGATGTGAATGTTCATAAAATATTTACCAGTGTCTTCAATAGACATTTATTGAGTCCCTAACTGGGAACAGCTGTGTATCAAATCCATAAATGCTTGTAGAATGAATACCAGAGCCCTTAGCTTCAAATGGTCAAAACCCCTGCCCCTCCCCGATCTTCTGAAGGCCAGGATCTAGAGGCCAGAGGAGGTCCTTGTGTGGCTGCCTGGGCTCCATGCTGCCAAGGGCCGGAAGAGGTGGGAGGTGGTGAGGGGAACAACTGAGGTCTGATGGACTGTTTAGGAACCATCTAATTACCCTGCTTATCGGTTTGCTGGTCCCTTTCCTTTGCTCTTCCTCTCAATAAATCAAAACTCTTTCTGTTGTTATTGAGCTCATGGGTCACTGGCTCTTTCGACAGCATGTTTATAGAGTTACAATGTGACCGTGAGATTGAATGGAGGGAAGGGAGGATCCAGATGAGTGTCAGCTGTGGCAGGCAGCACCTCAGCTTCCCAGGCTCCTGCTGATCGCACAGGGCCAAGGACGGGTGCTTTCCTAGCTGGGAGGGGACGTGAAGTCAGTGTGCTGGGCGAGGCAGAACAGGCTTCGAGCTGAGATGACTTAGAGCAGGGGTCAGCAAACTACCGCCAGAGGGCCAAATCTAGCCAACCTCCAGTGTTTGTGCAGTCTGTGAGTTAAGAACGCTTTCTACATTTTTCAATGACTTGAAAGGAATTTTTTTTTTAAAAGAACAATATTTGGTGACACATGAAAAGGACATGAAATTCAAATTTCAGGGTCATATTTTGGACATGTTATCAGAAGGAACCAGTCCCCGGAGAAGGACATCATGTTTGGTAAAGTAGAGGGTCGGTGAAAAAGGGGAAGACCCTCAACGAGGTGGACTGACACAGTGGCTGCAACGATGGGCTCAAACACAGCAATGAATGTGAGGATGGAGGGGACTGGGCGGCACCTTGTAGTATATGGGGTCACTGCTGTGAGTTGGGACTGATTCGATGGCATGTAACAACAAATAAAGTTTTATTGGAACACAGCCATGCTCATTCATTTATGTATTGCCTACAGCTGCTTTTGCACTACAAAGGCAGAGTTGAGTAGTTGTGACTGAGACCACATGGCCTATGAACCTTAAAGTATTTCCCATCTGGCTCTTTACAGAAAGGTCTCTGTCTGACTTCAGGGGTCACACTTGGTTGGTTCATCACCCAGAGCATCCCACAGGTGATCTTGTATCCTTCTGGGTGGCAGTGAGCCCCCAGGCCAGTCTTTGCAACTGCTAGCAAGCTCCTCATCCCCCTAGTGAATTGGATAAATACTGCCATTTTCTGCAAGTAAAAGGGTTGAACAACATTCCCGGTCCAGCACACTGCCTCCCTTGCATCCCTGGCCTGACTCCAGAGGGTGCAGTGTTGCTGTGGAGGGTTCTGGATGCTGAAGGCCAGGAGTTACAGGAACAGAGCTGATGATAAGTGTGTTCAAGAGAGTTGGTTGCTCACCCTGCTCTCAAATACAGACACACGGACAGCACACACAGACACATACAGAGACACATGAATAGACATATACATAGACACAAATACACCCACATATACATCTAGCATCTAGATACCCAGACACACACACAGACATACACGTAGACATAGACATTCACATACAGATATGGACACACACATGGACACTCACACACACACATACACAATGCACATGGACACACACTTAGGCATGCACACACACATGGGCACACAGACATACAGACACACACAGGAGAACATACTTGAACACACACTTAGATACACACACAGACAGACACACACAAATAGACAGACACACACAGATACATCCGCCCTCCACATTGCAAAAAGTAATAAGCCTGCCATTTCCTTCCTTCTTTGGCCTTCCTCACCAACAGGCCTGTCACAGGCAGGTCCCAGGCATGGCTGGTTTTGCTCCCAGGAAGCTTCCTGGGAGGCTGCCTGTAGCACTGGCCTCGGTAAGGCAGGTGGTCTCTCTCTGCTTGTGATTTCAGGACATCCCTTTACTTGCCTGATAGCAAGAAAGGGTGGTGCCTGCACATTTGGCCACAGAGGGCCTCATGGACTCACAGGCAATGTTCCCATGAGCTGGTGGAACTCTCTGAAGGCTTCCCTCCTCGGACTGGGCACCAGAACCAGTAGAAAGAACACATGGTACTCACAGCACACAGTGTGTGACCTTGTGCCAATTGCTGAGGCTCCTTGATCTCTACTTGTCTCATCTGTGAAATGGGTATCAAGAAGGACTGCTGGCAGACTCAGTGGGGTAGGATATGAGGATACACTTTGTAAATGGTATGTTGTTAGGTGTCATCAAGTCAGTCTGGCTCATAGTGACCCTATGCACAACAGAATGAAACACTGCCTGGTCCTGTGCCAGCCTCACAATTGTTGCTATGCTTAAGCCCATCATCACAGCCACTGTGTCAACCCATCTCTTTGAGAGTCTTCTCCTTTTTTGCTGACCCTTTACTCCACCAAGCATGATATGCTTCTCCAGGGACTGACAACATGACCAAAGTACAAGAGATGAGGTTTGTCCAGTCTCACTTCTAGGGATCATTCCAGCTGCACTTCTTCCAAGACAGATTTGTTCGTTCTTCTGGCAGTACACGGAATATTCAATATGCTTTGTCAGCACCACAATTCAAAGGCATCAATTCTTGTGCGGTCTTCCTTATATATATATATATGGTATATGACTAATGCTGGAGCTTAGTGTATTTCTGGAAAAAATAAGGAGCTAGGAATGAAACCATGGTAAATGATGGATAGCATTCTTCACCCCTCCTTCTCCTGAGGGGCTCCTAAGGAAAAGATATCTCTGGCCTTTGTCACCCAGATGCCAAGGTGGGTCAGCAGACATTGCCAGGAAAACAGAGAAAAGGAACAAGGAACACGTACGTCTTAGTATCTGTCAGTTCTAACATATAGGGGCATTCTATATGCTTCATAAGGATGGTGGCATAGTGACTAAGCACCTGGCTGCTAACCTAAAGGTCAGTGGTTTGAACCCATCAGATGCTTTATGAGAGAAAAGACTGGGAGGTCTGCTCCTGCAAAGCTTATGGCCTAGGAAACCCTATAGGGGCAGTTCTACTGTCATATGGCACACAACAGCAACAACAACACACATTCTTCATGGAGGGGTTGTGTGAGTCAGTGCACATAAAAACTAAAACCAAACCAAAACAACAACAAAAAAACGGTTGCTGCCAATTCGATTCCAACTCTTGGCAACCCCATCTGTTGCAGAGTAGAACTGCACTGTGTGGTTTTCATGGCTGGACCCTTTTGGAAGTAGACTGCCAGAACTGTCTTCTGAGGCACCTCAGGGGGTTTGAACTTCCAACCTTTTTGTTAGTGGCCTAGTGCTTCGCTGTTTGCACCATCCAGGGACAACTTCAGGGTACATAGATGTCAAACCAAAAACCAAACCCGATTGGGTTGATTCTGACTCCTAGTGACCCTATAGGACAGAGTAGAATTGTCCCATAGGGTTTTCAAGGCTGTAATCCTTACGGAAGCAGACTGCCACATCTTTCTCCTGTGGAGCAGCTGGTGGGTTCGATCTGCCAACACTTCTTTTGGCAGCTGACAGCTTTAACCACTGTGCCACTACGGCTCCTTAAGAGTACATGTAAGAGCAGGTGATTGATTTCCTCCTTCTGCAGGGCACCTCGCCGCTGGTCCCTTCCCTGCTCCTCTCTTTACTTGCTTCTGCTGAGACACAGAATGACCATCCCCTTCACGCGCTCCCTGTGGATGCATATTGAGCCTTTTGTTTCCTGAACTTTTCCCCCTGGGCTCTATCCCTCCATTTGCTTATTTTCTAATCCTCCCTGTACATCATCTTGCTCTTAGGCCACCTACTCTCTCTTAAAAAAGCAGGCAGTGCAGGGAAACTCAGTAAGTGAATCAGCCTAAGAATGGAGATCAGGGTTCAGGTGGCTTGGAGCTGGTGACAGCAGTGGATAGCAACTGGGCAAGCAGGAGTGTGCAAGATGCTAGGGATGCTGGAAACATCATCTATAGAAGCTGCCAAGGGGTGCCTCAGCCCTATTACTCATCACCAGGCTCCTCTCAGAAGTCAAAAACTCTTGTGTGTAGTGTGTGTGTGGGAGTATTAGAAAACCTGGGTCTGAATTTGTTAAATTGTGACCATGGCAATGCCCTTGACCTCTCTGAAATCAGGAGCTAAAGCCAGATTCTGGGGTCATATCCTACCTATACCACTTACTTCCTGTGCCTCAGTTTCCTCATCTATACAATGGGAGTAATAGTACTTGGGGTGAGGCATTAGTGGTTTGGTGGTAGAACTCTTGCTTTTCATAGGGGAGTCCCGGGTTTGATTCCCAGCCAGCGGAGGCTTGCATGTTGCTATGATGCTGAGCACATTTCAGTGGAGCTTCCAGATTAAGATTAAGATGGACTGGGAAGAAAGGCCTGGAAATCTACTTCCCAAAATCAGTCAGTGAGAACCCGAGGGATCATGAGAGTGCTCCAACAAGTCATAGTGATGTCATGGGACTGGGCAGTGTTTTGTTCCCTTGTGTGTGGGACCACCATGAGTCAGAGGCTGACTAGGTGACAGCAACAACAATAATAGTACCTTCCTCATAGACTTATTAGGAGGATTGCATTAAATGAGTAAACTATGCCTGAAAGAGTAAATTCTATGAAGTATTAGCTTTTATTATTATTGTGGTATTATTATGTTACTATTGTTATTATTGTTTTTATCTCTAAAGTGAAGCTGAATACTCTCAAAGGTCTTTCTTTTCATTCTCATTCTGTTATTTTGGGATGCTCCTTGGCTCTATGGCCTTGACCCACATGCTTCTCCTCTCTGGGACCTCACATTCTTCTAGGTGAGGTGCTAGGACTCTAGCCCTTGCCAGTGCTGACAGCCTGTGACTCCATAAAATAAGGGTAAGGTGACTCCCACAGTGAGGTTAGCCATTATCTCAGCCTCTAGGGATGCTGGAAGCACATTTTCGTGACTTTAAGAATGTCCCCAGAATCTAACTCCCCTCCCTTTTGGTCAATTATCAGCTACCGCTTATCTCATCGCAACTGAGATAAGCAGTTAAATAATTACAATAACAGCTGACATTTGTAGTGAGCTTTTAAAGCTCACAATCATGGAACATTTACCATTTATCCAATTGTCCTAGGCCTAGGAGCTCTGGTGGCGTAGTGCCTAAGGCATTTGACTGCTAACCAGAAGGTTGGTGGATTTGAACCACCATCCACTCCTTGCAAAGAAGATTGGGGAATTCTATAGAGATACCACGTCGGAATTCCAAGGAGGGGTCGCTATGAGTTGGAACCAACTCGACAGCAGTGAGTTTGTTTTGTTTTTTTTGGTCCTAAGACTGGAAGGACTTATTCTAGTGTCACATCAACTGCAAGAAGGAAATTTTCTTCCCATTTTAGAGGTGAGGAAACTGAGACACAGAGAAATTAAGTAACTTGCCCAAGGACACACAATGAGTAAATAGTAAATCCAAATTTAAACCAGAAACGGACTCAAGAGTCCACAGTCTTACCCTGATACTGTATTGGCAATTGGTCTTGAACTTGACTTCTACTCCTATGACTGTAACATGATATCTTGTCATTCCTTTCAATGTGCTCATATTATTAATTACAACCAGAATACCATCACTAGAAGATGAGGTAGGGTGTCTTTGCTTTTGTGAGGGTCATAGGCTTCTCTGAGAAGTTGAAAGAAGCTATAGACCTTTCCCAATGGGTACATAACAATAACTAAATTCTCTTGAAACTCCCTAGTAAGTGTTCATCTTTGCTCCAACTCTGCAGTGATAAGAGCCTCCTACCTAAAGGGGCAGCCCATTGCACTAATGTTGACCTCTGTTTGTTAGAAAGTTGCTCCTTAAAAACGACTGAGATCTGTTTTGCCATAACTTTGGTCCCAGTTCTGCCTGTTAGATGTGATACAGAATGAGTCCTATCTATTTTTTCATGACAGTCCTCCATGTTTCTTAGGATGTTCTCCCTATCCCTTCCAGGCTAGATTCCCTGCTCTTTCCTGTTCCATCCATTCTTCCCTGGGCACATTAATTTATCAGTTTCTCTTGGGTATAAACCAGAACTGAACACCAGCTCCTGGCTATGGACTTTCTATGGCTCTCACTTCCTTAGTTTTGGATATCAAAACTCTACTAATATGTCCTAAGAGTGCATTCCACCCCATGTCTGTCCATTTGTCATACTGTGGCAGCTTCCATGTTGTTGTGATGCTAGAAGCTATGTCACCAATATTTCAAATGCCAGTAGGGTCACCCATTATGGACAGGTTTTGACAGAGTTTCCAGACTAAGAGAGACTAGGAAGAAAGGCCTGGTGATCTACTTCTGAAAATCAGCCAATGAGAACTGCAGATCACCACAGAACATGGTCTGACTCTTTTGCTTTGGACATATCATCAGGAGGGATTAATCCCTGGAACTTGACATCATGTTTGGTAAGCAGAATGTCGACAAGGGCATGGGAGATCCTCAGTGAGATGGATTGCCACAATAACTGCAATGATGGACTGTATGATGCAAGACCAGGCAATGGTTCATTCTTTGTACATTAGGTTGCCATGAGCTGGAGTTGACTTGATGGCATCTATTTATGTAAGAGTGGATTACAGTTTTTAATTTTCTCTTACTTTAAAATATATAACATTTACAGAGAAGTTCACAAAACAAAAGTGACAGTTCAATGAACTGTTTAAAAACAAACATTCACATAATCACACTGGGCAGTGTTTTGTTCCCTTGTGTGTGGGACCACCATGAGTCAGAGGCTGACTAGATGACAGCTAACAACAACAATAATAGTACCTTCCTCATAGGGTTATTAGGAGGATTGCATTAAACGAGTGAATATATGTAAACTATGCCTGAAAGAGTAAAGTGATACTCAAGTTAGTAAAGTGATACTGAAGAGTAAATTCTACAAAGTAGAATTCTATGAAGTATTAGCTTTTATTAGGTAGCATAGTGGCTAAGACACTTGCCTGCTAACCAGACGGCTGGCGGTTCAAACCTACCAGCCACTCCTCGGAAGGAAGGTTGGGCAATCCTACTTCCATAGTGATAACTGCCTCGGAAACCCAAGGAGGGGTCGCTATGAGTCGGGGCCGACTCGACGGCACACAACAACAACATTATTATGTTAGTATTATTATTGTTGTTTTATCTCGACTCAAGTAGAGAAACAAAATGTTTCTCACAGCCCAGAAATCACATTCCTGCTTCATCTCAACGACCACTTTCCATCCCTCCTCAAAGGTAACTTACATTATGACTTTCATAGTAATATTTTTTTCACTCTTCTTAAGTTTTGTCATCCTATTTATCCCATTAAACACTATGGTTTAGTTTCCCTGGTTTTTGAATTTTATATAAATGGAATCATACTCTGGACATTCTTCGGCATCTCACTGATTTCACTTAATGGTGTGTGTATGATATTCATGTACATTGTTGCTCTCTGTAGCTTTAGTTCATGAATTTTCATTACTGAAAATATTCCAATTGTTTGGATATATGTCAATTTATTTAGCTATTGTATTGCTGATGAACACATAGGTTGTTCTAGGTTTGGGCTATTGTCAACAAAGATACTATACATGTGTCTTAGTGCACACATGCACGTATTTAGGGGGGGAACACCTTAAAGAATAAAGACCACAGTCTTCAGTATGGATTACACCTCAACATAAAGAAAACAAAAATTCTCACAACTGGACCAATAAGCAACATAATGATAAATAGAGAAAAGATTGAAGTTGTCAAAGATTTCATTTTACTTGGATCCACAATCAATACAGATGGAAGCAGCAGTCAAGAAATAGATGTCGTATCACACCAGGCAAATCTTCTACAAAAGACCTTTTCAACATGTTGAAGAGCAAAGATGTCACTTTGAAGACTAAGGTTTACCTAACCCAAGCCATAGCATTTTCAATCAATATGCTTTGTCAGCACCACAATTCAAATGCATTAATTCTTGTGCGGTCTTCCTTATATATATGGTATATGACTAATGCTGGAGCTTAGTGTATTTCTGGAAAAAATAAGGAGCTAGGAATGAAACTGTGGTAAATGATGGACAGCATTCTTCACCCCACCAGGTAATGTGAACCCCTCCTTCTCCTCAGGGGCTCCTAAGGAAAAGATATCTCTGGCCTTTGTCACCCAGAGATGAAAGCTGAACAATAAGTAAGGAAGATGGAAGAAGAATTGATACATTTGAATTGGGATACTGGTGAGGAATCCTGAAAACACCATGGACTGCCAGAAGAATGAACAAATCTGTCCTGGAAGATGTACAGTTGGAATGCCCCTTAGAAGTGAGAATGGTCAGACTTCATCTCACCTACTTTAGTCATTGTCTTGGTTCCCAGTGCTGTTATAACAGACATATCACAAGTGAATGGCTCAACAAACAAGAATCTATCCTCTTACAGTTTAGGGTGCTAGAAATCCGACTACAGAGTACTGGCTCTAGCGGCAGGGTGAAGGTCCTCAACCTTGGGTTTCAGCTCTGCCTCTCATTCCAGGCCCACTGGAGCTGGAGGCATTTTCTAACTCACATAGCTGCTGGCTGTTGAGGGTGACAATCCATGGTAGACAGGTAAAATGGAACAATGGCTGTGAAGGCAACAATTTCAAGATCAACAGGCAACACGGCAGACCACTGGCTCAAGTCCAGGAACAATCCCAAGATTGGTAGGCCATGGGCAGGCCACTAGTTCAAGTCTAGGGACTGGAGAGGAAGAATCAGCCAAATGCAGGATCCAAAACATACCAAAAAGCCAAAGAGCTTTCCCTTATATACTGGAAGCAGGACACACCTGAAAGGTAGCTCCCATTTCACAGATTAACGTCTCACAGGAGGTTTCACCATGGAGGTGATTATAATCTCATCATGGGGAATAACTACATCCAGCTGCCAAGTCACTCAGACCCACAGCCCAGCCAAGTTGATACACAAACTTAACTACCACAATCATGTTGTCAGAAGGGACCAGTCTCTGGAGGATATCTATCATTCTTAGTAAAGTTGAGTGTCAGCAAAAAAGGGGAAGACCCTTAACAAGATGGATTGACACAGTGGCTGTGACATTGGACTCATGTATGGCAAGGATTGTGAGGATGGTGCAGGACTGGGTGGTGTTTCATTCTGTTGTACATGGGGTCATTATGAGTTGGAGCCAACTTGATGGCACCTAACAACAGTAACACCTAAAAGAAGAATTTCTTTGTAACTTCAGCTTAATAGACAATATAAAACTATTCCAAAAATGGTTATGCCAATTTACTAACTGTGTATGCATTCCAGTTGCTTCATACCCTCATCAACACTTAGTATTATCAATCTTTTTAATTGCTGCTGTTCTGGTAGTTATTTAGTAGTATCTCATTGTGGTTTTGATTTATATTTCCCTAGTGACTAATGAGCCACTCCTCGGAAGGAAGGTTGGGCAATCCTACTTCTGTAGTGATACTGCCTCGGAAACCCAAGGAGGGGTCGCTATGAGTCATGGCTGACTTGATGGCACATAACAACAACAACAACAACAGTGACTAATGAGGTTGAGCTCCTTCTCATCTATTTACCAGCCATTTATGGATTAGCACTTCTGGCAACTCCATTATTCATCTGACTCATATTGAACTTGTAGCCAAGTGAAATAAAGTCTTTGACATATGATCTTGTTTAGTCATATCTCCCCTACTGACTTCAGTAGGATTTAGATCCCCATAGTAGGTCCAAACATTCCCAATAATGACAGCTAATATTTATTGAGTGCCCACTGTATTCCAGGCATGGTGTTATGTGCTTTACATACATAATGTCTCTTAATCCTCACAAGAAACTTGTGAGATCTGTTACTACTTTGCTATCTTCATGTTGCATAAGAAGAAACTAATGAGGGAGAGGTTAAGTAACTTATCCAAGATCTCACAACTAACAAGTGGTGAAGCCTGGATTCAAATCCATGCTAGTAACTGCTATAACATGCTTCCCAAAGATGGAAATATTTCACATAAAAAAAATGAAAAATTGTTAAAAATTGAATAATAAAATGGAGATGTAACTGTCAAATGGAGAAAAAACAATGGCAAAGTTACAAAGGGTTAATGTTCTTAATATGTGAAGAGTTTCTCAAATTACTAAATAGACTATCATCTCAACAGAAAATGATCAAAGATTTCTGAGATCAAATAAATCTGGGAAATTCTGTTTACTCATGCATGTTCTTGTACCATCGTGATGTATGTAAGCAAATTTATAACTTTGAGAAGTTCTGGTCTGAAAACTTACTTTAGCATAAACTTTTCTAAACCTGTTTCACAAAAAAAAAAAAAAAACCCCACCAAAACCAGAAACAAAAACAAAACAAAAAAACCCTTTACATCCTGAATAATTATAATTCTTTAATGTTGAACTCTTCTATAACCACTGTTCTCTCTGGTTAGTTTCTTGTCTGGTAAAGCTTTCAACAAAAGAAATGAAGTTAGTTTAGTCCAGAGCTTTCAACCTCGACACTAGTGTCATTTTGGGCTTTTGTAGGGGATTGCATTGTAGGATGCATAGCATCCTATGTGAGGCCTTCATCTACTAGAAGATAGTAGCACCCAGAGTGACAACCAAAATAGTCTCCAGACATGGCCGAATGCCCTGCCCCTTGTGTGTGTGTGTGTATGTTGGGGGAGGGGGTTAGGGGGTGAGTAGATGGAGTGCTGGTGGTAGGGGGCAGAATCACCCCAGGTAAGAGGAACTGGTCTAGCCTAACTAATTTCTAAAGAACTCATGGAGCTCCCCATGATTATCTTCTACCTGTCTAACCACTCTTCAATCTGTATAAGGTTTCACTATATTGTTATTTCTATGTCTTCTGACATCCATTGTTCTTCCTTTTAATGCAGGGGTGTTCGTGGGTTAAATTGTGTCTCCTAAAGAGAGAAGTTGAAATCTTAACTCCTGTACCTGTGAAGGTGACCTAGTTTGGAAATAGGATCTTTGAAGATGCAGTCATTGAACATGAGTTCATACTGGATTGCAATGTAGTGGATTAGGTTGGATCATGATCTAAGCAGTAGTGTCCTTATAAAATAGAGGACACAGGGAGACAGACTTGGGGAAAATGGCCATGTGGCTATAGTTATGCTGCAGTTGTAAGCTAAGGCAGGAGCTCTGATAGCGTAGTGCCTAAGGCACTTGACTGCTAATCAGAAGGCTGGCAGTTTAAATTCACCAGCCATTCCTCGGAAGGAAGATGGGGCAATCTACTTCCGAAGTGATACTGCCTCAGAAACCCGAGGAGGGGTCGCTATGAGTTGGGTCTGACTTGACGGCACATAACAACAACAACAACAACATAAGCTAAGGAACGTTTTGGGCTACCAGAAGCCTGAAGAGACAAGGAAGGATCTTCCTCTAGAGCTTTCAGAGGAAGCATGATCCTGCCAACAACCTGAATTGTCTCAACCACAGCTGTGAGACAATCTCTAGCCAGATTGTGTTATTTTGTTATAGTAGCACTAGGAAGCTGATACAAGGAGCTCTGGTAGCATAGTGTCTAAGGCACTAGACTGCTAACCAGAAGGCTGGTGGTTCAAACCCACCAGCCACTCCTTGGAAGGAAGGTTGGGCAATCCTACTTCTGTAGTGATACTGCCTCGGAAACCCAAGGAGGTGTCGCTATGAGTCGGGGCTGACTCGACGGGCACATAACAACAACAACAACAACAGGAAGCTGATACAAGGCTGTATTGTTCTATGTCTTTCTTCTAGAGTTTCTTGTTTGTTATGATTCCTTAAATTCCCAGTTATACCAGCCACATACAGTTTCCCAGCTGCCTCCTGTTTCTTCTCCTTGGCTTGCTCTTCATTACCATAGCCTTCTGAAGGCCATTGACTTATCTTTCCAAACCCAGCTGCCTCTTCTAAGATGCTTTTTCACCTCCCCACATTTTATAATTCAAGAAACTGGACAATATGAAGAAGGGCATAGCACCAGGATTGCAATATGCAGATGACACAACCTTGCTTGCTGAAAGTGAGAATGACTTGAAGTACTTACTGATGAAGATTAAAGACTATAGTCTGCTGTATGAATTACATCTCAATATAAAGGAAACAAAAATCCTCACAAATGGGCCAATAAGCAGCATCACGATAAATGGAGAAAAGATTGAAATTGTCATATATTTCATATTACTTGGTTCCAAAATCAACACCATTGGAAGAAGCAGTCAAAACATCAGACGATGTATCCCACTGGGCAAATCTGTTGCAAAAGACCTGTTTAAAGTGCTGAAGAGCAAAAATGTCTCTTTGAAGACTAAGGTGCGCCTAACCCAAGCGCAACCCATGGTATTTTCAATTGTCTCATATGTATGTGAGAGCCAGACAATGAATAAGGAAGACAGAAGAAGAGTTGATGCTTTTGAGTTGTGGTGTTGGCGAAGAATGCTGAAAGTACCATGGACTGCCAGAAGAACTAACAAATCTGTACTGGAAGAAGTGCAGCCAGAATGTTCCTTGGAAGTGAGAATGGCCAGACTTCATTTGACCTACTTTGGTCATCCTGTCAGAAAGGACCATTCCCTGGAGAAGGATATCATGTTTGGTAAAGTGGAGGGCCAACAAAAAAGGGGAAGGCCCTCAAGGAGATGGATTGGCACAGTGGCCACAATGATAGGCTCAGGTGTAGCAGGGATTGTGAGTCTGGCACAGGACCGGGCAGTTTTTTGTTCTGTTTTACATAGAGCCGCTGAGTTGGAGCCAACTTGATGGGACCTAACAACAACAACATCTTATGGATTGAATTGTGTCTCCCAAAGTATGTATTGGAATCCTAACCTCTGTGCCTGTGGCTATAATCCTGTTTGTAAACAGGGTTTTCTTTGTAATGCTAATGAGGAACTACCAGGGCAAGGTGTGTCCTAAATCTACTCACTACTGAATTATAAGGAGAACCATAGACACTATGAGTCAAAATTGACTCAACAGCAATGGGTATAGACACAGAAAGAAAGAAGCACAAAACAGGGGAAGATAGATGCATAGATGGCACTTGAAGATTGCCAAGGAACTGAGGAACACTGGAGCCACAGAAGCCGAGACAAGGTTCTTTCCCCAGAGCCAACAGAGACAGCGCCTTCCCCAGAACCAAACCTTAGCCAAAACCAAACCGACTGCCATCAAGTAGATTCTGACTCATAGCAACCCCCAATGGGTTTCCCAAGTCTGTAAATCTGTATGGAAGTAGATTGCCTCATCTTCCTCCCATGGAGCAGCTGGTGGGTTTGAGCTGCCAACCTTCTGTTTAGCAGCCAAATGCCTTACCCACTGCGCCACCAGGGCTCCTTCTTCCCTAGAACTGGTGCCCTGAATTTGGACTTTGAGCCGCCTGAACTGTGAGGAAATAAACTTCTGTTCTTTAAAGTCACCCACTGGTAGTATTTCTGTTATAGCAGTGCTAGAAAACTAAGACACCATGCAACCCCAGGTAGAAGGAAGCTCTCTCTCTCTCTCTCTCTCTCTCGCATCCCACTCTCTGCAGAGTTTTCTATCAGACCCCCAAGAATACAATACACTGATTTTCACATGTGACTGTTTCCCTAAATTCTTAAGGGCGGCGACTGAATCCTGTGCATTCTGTGATTCTCAGCATAGAATAGGCCCCAATCAATGTACACACACAAGGGAGGAACATGTAGTTGAGGAGGGGCCTGTGATTTTATCCGCTGGTCCTAGGAGGGTTTTGAGCAATGCTGTGCTCATCGGGAGCTCTGGTAGCATAGTGGCTAAGACACTTGACTGCTAACCAGAAGGCTGGCGGTTCAAATCCACCAGCCACTCCTCGAAAGGAAGGTTGGGCAATCTACTTCCATAGTGATACTGTCTCAGAAACCCAAGGAGGGGTCAGGGTCACTATGAGTCGGGTCCGACTTGATGGCACATAACAACAACAATGTGCTCAGCTATGCTCATCCTGCTTATTTCCAGGCAGACAGTCTTCCTCTTAGGAGAAGGCAGAAGCATCCTAAGAGGGACAGGTTTTGTTTTTCTCCCTCTCAACCACAAATGTGACATCATCAGCTCTGTTGGCATGTCCAGCTTTCCCTGCTTGTTTTTCACTCCAGGCATAAGGAAGAAAGCCTGGATGCATCATTTTTTGCAAACCTTGGTTTATCCCATTTTTTTTTTTTTTTTTTTTAATTGTGATCTGGTGACAGTTTACAAAGCAAACTCACTTTCCATACAGCAGTTCCCATACACTTTGTCTCATGACATTGACTACAATTTACCCCAATGCAACAGCTCACCTCCCACTTCCTCCCGATAGTTACCTCTTCCCTGTGTCCATCCCTCCATGCACTCCTGCCCCCTGAGTTGTTTCCTTGGGCATAAGCAGCCCTTCTTTCTCCCATGATTGTTCTCCCCAAGGAGTGTATCTACCTCGAGTAAATGTTAAACTCATATGCTTGTCTTTTGTTTGGCTGGAAGCCACAGGTGTGGGTTCAATTCCAGACCTGAGGGGAATCTAGGGGCCATAGTCTCAGTGGTTCCATCAGGCTCTATCAGGCCAGCAAACCTGGTCCCAACCCCCCCTTTTTTTTCCCAAGTGATTTTGAGTTTTGTTCCACATTGTTCTCCCACTCTATCCAGGATCTCCTACATAGATTCCCCTCAAAGTAGTTGACTGTGGTAGCTGGGCACCATCTAGTTCTGGTCTCATAGTCATATAGGCTGCAAATCGCATGGTGTACCAGTCATTTGGACTAATCGTTTCCATGAATCATTGGTTTTCTTCATTCTTCTCTACTTGAACGAGGAGAGAACCATCATTGCATCTAGATGGCTGCTTGCAAACTTTTAAGATCCCAGTTGCCACTTGCCAATGTAGGAGGTGGAACAATGTTTTGTGTAGTATGTTATGCCAATTGAGCTTGATGTCCCCTGTGACTATGTCCTGAGCCCACAGGTTCAACTACTTGCTTTTTCTGGATAGCTGGCCGTGCCCAAGAAGTGACTACAAACTTGTCCCTTGTCAGCTCTATTATACACCTGGGAATTCTTACAGAACATACCAATATACTTGCAGAAACACTGTCTACCAACCTTATACATGGTCTTGGGTACACTCCCTGCTGCATAGACATACCTAATAGTTCAGTCTGTCCACCCATCTATCCACCCATATACCCATGTTTGCCTTCACTGACAACACAGTACTGTATGTACAAAAGGGTTCATCTTTGTTGTCTGCACCTCCCATGTACTTCTCTATGTCTTCCTCTTCTTCAATGCCACCATGTTGATCACTCACATTTGGTATATTGCCCTT
>NW_006921796.1:525079-542405 GCF_000298275.1 Orycteropus afer afer | reverse complement strand
AATCTTCCTATCCATGAGAATGGGATGTTCTTCCATTTATGTAGCTCTCTCATGGTTTCTTGAAGTAGTTTTTTATAGTTTTTTTGTAGAGGTCTTTTGAGTCCCTGGTAAAATTTATTCCCAAGTATTTTATTTTTTTGGTAGCTATTATAAATGGTATTGATGTCCTTATTTCTTTTTCAGCAATCTCTTTGCTGGTGTAGAGGAATCCAACTGATTTTTGGATGTTGATCTTGTATCTCGCCACGAGCTAAATCTCTCAATTAGTTCCAGTAGATTTTTGACTGAGTCTCTTGGGTTTTCTAGGTATAGGATCATATCATCAGCAAATAGGGATAGTTTAATTTCTTCCTTACCAATTTGGATGCCTTTGACTTCCTTTTCTTGCCTTATGTAGCCAAGTCTTCATCTCAATGGCCTGCTATGTTGGCTGCTGGTCTTGAGTCTGTTAATGGACTTTAATTAGTGGCCTACCATGTTGCTTGATAATTTTGGGACTGTGTCATTTTACTTGTTGACTTTGGGTTTGTCAGCTTCAGCAGCCAGCAGCTATCTGAGTGAAGAGAAGCCTCCAGCTTCAGTGGGCCAGGAGCAAGATGAAGAGCTGAAGCCTGAGGTCAAGGGGCTTTCACCCAGCCCCCAGAATTGGGATTTTGAATGTGGACTTCTAGCCTCCAAAACTGTAAGAGAATAAACCCTTGTTTGTTAAAGCCATCCATTTGTGGTATATTTGTTAGAGTGCCACTAGAGAACCAAAACAAAGATCGTTATCCTAGGTATTAGTGAGCTGAAATGCACTGGTTTTGGCCATTTTGAATCAGATAGTCCTATGATCTGCTATGCCAGGAATGACAAATTTAAGAGGAATGGTGTCACATTCATCTTCAAAAAGAATGTTTCTATGTACTATGCTGAAGTACAATGCTGTCAGTGATAGGATAATATCCATATGTGTACAAGGAAAACCAGTTAATACTACTATTATCCAAATTTATGCACCAACCACTAAAGCCCAAAATGAAGAAATTGAAGATTTTTACCAACTTCTGCAGTCTGAAATTGACCAGACATGCAATCAAGATTGGTGATTGGAATGCAAAAGTTGGAAACAAAGAAGAATCCCCTGTAGTTGGAAAATATGGTCTTGGTGATAGAAGCGATGCCAGCAATCGCATGATAGAATTTTGCAAGACCAATGACTTACTCATTGAAAATACCTTTTTCAACAACATAAGTGGCAAGTATATATGTAAACCTTGCCAGATAGAATACACAGGAATTGGATTGACTACATCAGTAGAAAGAGGCAATGGAGATGCTCAATATCTTCAGCCAAAACAAGGCCAGGGGCCGACTGTGGAACAGACCATCAATTGTTCCTATGCAAGTTCAAGTTGAATCAGAGGAAAATTAAAACAAGTCCATGAGAGCCAAAATATGACCCTGATTTTATCCCACCTGAATTTAGAGACCATCTGTAGAATAGCTTTGACACTTTGGACACCAATGACTGAAAACCAGACAAGTTTTGGGATGACATCAAGAACATGATCAATGAAGAAAGCGAAAGGTCATTAAAAAGACAGAAAAGGAAGAAAGGACCAAAATGGATGTCAGAAGAGACTCTTGCTCTTAACGGAGAGTAGCTAAAGCAAATGGATGAAATGACAAGATAAAAGAGTTTAACAGAAAATTTCAAAGAGCAGCCCAAGAAGACAAAGTCAGTTATAATGAAATATGCAAAGATCTGGAGTTAGAAAACCAAAAGGGAAGAACACACTCACATTTCTCAAGCTGAAAGAACTGAAGAAAAAAAAATCAAGCCTTGAATTGCAATATTGAAGTTTTCCATGGGCAAAATACTGAATGACACAGGAAGCATCAAAAGAAGATGGAAGGAATGCACAGTAACTGTGCAAAAAAGAATTGGTCCCTGTTCAACTATTTCAGGAGGTGGGTATATGATCAAGAACTAATGATATTGAAAAAAGAAGAAGTCAAAGCCGCACTGAAGGAATTGGCAAAAAACAAAGCATCAGGAAATGATGGAATACCCCTTGAGATCTTTCAACAAATGGACGCAGTGTTGGAAGCACTTACTTGTCTATGCCAAGTAATTTGGAAGACAGCTACCTGGCCAACTGATTGGAAGAAGCTCATATTTGTACCCATTCCAAAGAAAGGTGATTCCACAGAATGTGGAAATTATTGAACAATATCATTAATATCACACACAAGTAAAATGTTGCTGAAGATAATTCAAAAGTGGTTGCAGCAGTATACTGACAGAGAACTTCCAGAAATGCAAGCTGGATTCAGAAGAGGTCGTGGACTGAGGAATATCATTGCTGATATCAGATGGATCTCAGCTGAAGCAAAGAATACCAGAAAGATGTTTACTTGTGTTTTATTGACTACACAAAAGCATTCAACTGTGTGGATCATAACAAGTTACGGATAACATTGAGAAGAATAGGAATTTCAGAACACTTAATTGCATTCATGAGGAACCTGTACATAGTCCAAGAGGCTGTTGTTTCAACAGAGCAAGGGGATACTGCATGGTTTAAAATCAGGAAGAGAATGCGTCAGGGTTGTATCTTTTCACCATACTTATTCAGTCTGTATGCTGAGCAAATAATCTGAGAAGCTGTATATGAAGAAGAATATGGCATCAGGATTGGAGGAAGACTCATTAACAACCTGCAATATGGAGATGATACAACCCTGCTTGCTGAAAGTGAAGATGACTTGAGTACTTTCTAATGAAGATTAAAGACTACAGTCTGTAGTATGGATTACACCTCAACATAAAGAAAATGAAAATTCTCACAACTAGACCAATAAGCAGCATCATGGTAAATGGAGAAAAGATTGAAGTTGTCAAAGATTTCATTTAACTTGGATCCATAATCAACACCCACGGTAGCAGAAGTCAAGAAATCGGACATCATATTACACTGGGTAAATCTGCTGCAAAAGACCTCTTTAAAATGTTGAAAAGCAAAGATGTCGCTTTGAGAACTAAGGTGTGCCTGACCCAACCACCAAATTTGCATGTGAAAACTGGACAATGAACAAGGAAGACTAAAGTAGAGTTGATAACTTTGAATTATGCTGTTGGCCAAGAATCCTGTAAATACCATTGACTGCCAGAAGAACAAACAAATGCGGCCTTGAGGAAGTGAAGCCAGAATGTCCTTGGGAGCAAGAATGGCCAGACTTTGTATCACCTACTTTGGTCATGTTGGCTTAAGGAACCATTCCTTGAGAAGGAGATCATGCTTGGTAAAGTAAAGGGTCAGCAAAAAAGGGGAAGACCCTCAACAAGATGGATTGACACAGTGACTGCTACGATAGGCTCAAGTATAGCAAGGATTGTGAGGATGGTACACGGCTGGGCAGTGTTTCATTCTGTTGTATATAGGGTTGCTATGAGTTGGAGCTGATTGTTGTCACCTAACAACAATAACAACAACAAATTTATTTGAGTTGGTTATCTACTTGCAACTGGAAGAGTTTGAACTATATTGTTTGTCAGGGCATGTCACTGTGACAATGTCAAATTTATTATTTACTTTTGCAGAAGCTAACTGATCCCAGGGGCTTTCACCATGGGGCCATATGTATTTATCATTTTCTAGGTGCTAGCCCTGCAGTTGATACAAAGTTGAGTAAGACATGAGCTACAATGTTGCTGTGGGGGTGATGATAACAGCAACTCGTGACAAAAGCATCATCCTCTACAAAAATGTTTTATATCCATTTCTCTTTAGCTACAATCAAAGGAAACAATCAGATACAATTCCAGGTAGGATTAGGTAAATACAGGGATAGCTGGAGAGATGATCCAAGCTTCGGGACCTCACAGAAAGGTAGTCTGGACAAGGAAGAGAGCTACATCCTGGACTGGTTCATACTGTTTTGGGTGGCTGGACTAAGGGTGGGGGTGGCAGTGAAATGAATGGAGAAGGCAGCACATAGTCTGGGGAAGCCGAGCACCCAATGTGGACATAAGAGTTTTTCTCTTACCTTTCCCATTCCAGCGTGGGCATGTCCCAGCTTGATCACCACGGGGAAGTGTGGGGCCGTGAGCTGAAAGAGACAAGAGGAAACCACTCATTAGTGTCCAAGAGCACCACCACCTAGGCTCCAGGGACTGTCTGTCCTGTAGAAAGACTCACTCATCTAACATCACCAGGAATCCCCACAAAGATGCTATCACAGACAGCCATCCTGCTGCAGCTCAAACACCCTACATGTCAGTACTTTGACTTTCAAAGGAAGCTCCAAACTCTTAAAATTAGCTTGCCTGGGAAATCCACCAATCTGAACAGTGTTGTTGTGGTTATGTGCCATTGAGTCGATTCCGATTCCTAGCAACCCTTTAAGACAGAGTAGAATTTCCCCTTAGTTTCCTAGGCTGTAATTTTTTAGCTCATTTTCTTTTTTTTTTTTTTTAATTGTGATTTGGGTGAAGATTTACAGAGAAGATTTACTTTCCATATAGCAGTTCACATACACTTTGTCTCATGACATTGACCACAGTTTACCACAATGCAACAGCTCCCCTCCCACCTCCTCCCTGTAGTTACCCTTCCCAGTGTCCATCCCTCCATGCACTCCTGCCCCCCCGAGCTGCCTCCCTGTGCATAAGCACTAGGCTGTAATTTTTGTGGAAGCAGATTGCCAGGTCTTTTCTCCTGTGGAGTGGCTGGTAGATTTGAACCGCTTTTTGGTTAGCAGCCGAGTGCTTAGCTGTTGCACCACCAGGGCTTCTTGTGCAGTAGAAGGGAACAAACCAGTTGGTTTCAGTCCTGGCTTTACCACTTGTGCAACCTTGGACAGGTGACTACATTGCTCTGTGCCTCAGTTTCCTCATCTGAGGAAAATGAGAATGATAATAGGAGCCACTCCATGGGATTGCTGTGAGGATGGAATGAGTCATTACAGTGAAGGTCTTATGTCATAGGCACTTAGTATATGTCAGTTTCACTGGTGCTCTCATAGTTCTGCATTATGTTATTCCCCCACCAACTCTTCCACTATCTGAAAACTCTCACTACCTCTCCCAAGCTCTCTCCAGGCCACCCTCGTAGTCATTTAATGGCTGGCTGCGACATGTTGGGCACCATGCGGAGTCGCTGACCTTTATTACCTCCTTTAGAGAGTAAGACATTATGATGGCAGCAACTTGTCTCTTTGGGTCCCTCTTGTATCCCCAGCTCCTAGAATACTGTCTGGCCCAGGGCAGGTGCTCAATACCAAACCGATGGCTCAATCAATCCTTCCAGCAGAGCCTACAAGACCCACCACTTCTCCCTATGACACAAATGAGGAAAGCCTGCCCATGGTCACAGACACTTAGCTAGGAAGGGAGGGCACCAGGATTCAAAGCTAAGTCAACCGCTCCCAAGCCCGAACTCTTTCTGCAATACATTTCCGCCTGCCTGTTGTCTGAGATGTGTATGCTCAGTTGCTGGCAGCACATTTTGTATTACTGAAGGGCAAAGCCTATCCCTTCTAGTTACTTAGTGATAATATGACTCCCTGCCACTTGGATCCCACTCCTGCACTCCCCAGGCCGTGGTCAATCATGTCCCACTCTCTATACTGCATGGTTAGCTGCTCTTTTGTCTGTTGGTCTGTCCTGGATTGTCCTCTGACAGTGCTGTCTGTCCTCTGACACTTTGGGCACCTTGAAAGCAGGGACCGCAGCTTTTGCACCCTTTTGGTGCTAGCATCTTGTGAGACATAGCTTGTGTGCAGAAGGGTGTGCTGTGGTTTCTGAAGCCATTCTATGGGCCTCATTTCATTTTACCCTCATGGTGGCCCCATGAGGCAAGCAGGAAAGGTACTTTTATTACCATTTACACATAATAAAATTGAGACTCAAGTCAACTCTTAGGAAAGGATGAAGCTGAGACTTGAACTTGGACCTGTCAGACTCTGAGTTTGATGTGGTATATTTACTTGAACAGTTCCTCCAAGGTCTAGTACAAAGGTTGCCTGCAGTAGAAGCTGAACAAATCTTTTTCTCCTGATTTCAGGCTGAATTTTACCATACCCAGGTATTTAGGGTGAACAAGTACATCTTAGAAAACTAAAGCGATATTTGATTATTATTCCACAAACAATATGTACTCTCTATAAAAAGATTAGAAATGATAATAAAGTATTTAAGTATAAAGAAGACAATAAAATGCTGGTGTATTATATGCTTTTTTTTTTTTTTTTTTAACTTAGTCTCTCTATATAGTTTTTGATTTGTTCTCTTCCTACAAAATTGGGAGTAGAGTATGTACCCAATTCTGTTTCTTTCTCCTTTCCACATCATTTTATGGGATGAGCATGCTCCCTGTGGTTGTTATTTGCTACTTTAATAATTATGAAATATTTCACATATGAAAAAAAATTAAGGAACAATATTATGGACATCAATTAGGCTAAGAAATAAAACACTGTCCAAATAGCTGGAGAACTATGGGGCTAGCTTTGTGCTCTGCACAAAACAGACTCACAGAAGACAGACCAGATTTCTGCCTTCAATGGGTTTATCTGGTTGGAGAGAGGGCTGTACAATGAAAGAGCAGAACAAGGCAGCATCATGGGTAAGACTGATGTGGGTTGGAGTCACAGGCAGTTTCCATAGGCAAAGAAGGCTCTGAGAAGGACTCAAGAATAGGTTGTGAGTGGTGGAGGGAAGGCATAACATTCCTCTAGGTGTGAGTGGTAATGAGTATTATAGTACATGTTTTGACTCTTCATGAACTCCAGTGAACAAAGACCCATAGGAAGGAAGATTTATTTTACGATACTTAATATGATTTCATCTGCAGGAAAGCTGTTTTGCAGTCTCTCCACGTGGTGCAAAAGGTTAACATGCTCAGCTGCTAACTGAAAGGTTGGAGGTTCGAGTCCACCCAAAGGCATCTCAGAAGAAAGACACCGTGATCTACTTCCAAAAAATCAGTCACTGAACCCTCTGGAGTTGAGTTCTACTCTGACACACATGGGATCACCATGAGTTGGAATCAATTCAACAGCAACTGATTTTTAAAGCTGTTTTGGACACCATTGCTAAAGAGAATTATATATATGAATCAAATGGCCTTCTCTAGCATCTTAGATGATATTAGAGGAATAAATTAATTGCCAGAAATAATGATAGTGGAAACTGTATGTGGATAGATAGGACACAGAGAGTCAATCTAGAAAAATCTGAGTTTTAAGTAAGATTGAAAACAACAAAATTTCTTGCTACTAAGGGAAATTTTCCTTTGCCAATTTTCCTTTGACTTGTTGAAATCAGCGTTCTTTCTAGAACCATATATGGGCTAGTCAGACTCTGGTTTAGGGTTGGGGAGAAGGAAGACCCAATTTTGGGCCAGATTATTAGGGGCCTTCAAAGCAAAAGGGAGGAGTTTAAATTACTTGGTTGGACTGTGGGAAAATAGGATAGTTTTGGAACAAAAGAGTAACCTGCCAGCTGTGGGCAGGATGGACTGTACTGGGAGAGATGGAATGGGTGGAGATCAGTTTGGAATTGATTACAACAAACAATAGTTGCCTCTGGTTGGGCCTGGGCTGAGATGGGAAAATGAAAAGAATGCAGACACCTCCAAGACGATTTCTTTCCTTTTATTTTTTTAAAAGTGAAATTTCTTTATGGAAAGAATTTTATTAAACTAACTATCGAAATTTAAATGAGAATTATCCACAATTTCATAATCTAATCAAATCAGTGCACAGTATATATTTTACTTTTAACTTTTAATTTTGAAATATTTCAGCCTTACAGAAGAATTGTAAAGTTATATGAAGAATTGTAACCCTTCATCCAGATTCTCCAAATATTAACATTTTACCATAGTTGCTTCATTTCATCATTCTGTTTCTCCATATTTGTTAGTTGCCTTCCAGTCAGTTCCAATTCACACTGGCTCTGTGTACAACAGAATGAAACACTGCCTAGTCCCGCACCATTCTCTTTGCCCTTTTGCAGCCACTGTGTCAATCCATCTCGTTCTGGGTCTTCCTCTTTTTCACTGACACTCTACTTTACCAAGCATGGTATCCTTCCCCAGGGATTTGTCCCTCTTGATAACATGCACAAAGTACATGAGATGTAGTTGTGCAATCCTTGTGATAAGGGGACATTCTGGCTTTATTCTTCCAAGACAGATTTGTTCATTCTTCTGGCAGTCTATGGGATATTTAATATTCTTTGCCAATGCCACAATTCAAATGCGTCCATTCTTCTTTGGTCTTCCTTATGTGTAGTCCAGCTTTTGTATGCATATGAAGTGACTGAAAATACCATGGCTTAGGTCAGGTGCACCTTAGTCCTCAAAGTGACATCTTTACTCTTTAGCACTTTAAAGAGGTCTTTTGCAGCAGATTTTCCCAGTGCAATACAATGTTTGATTTCTTGACTGCTGCTTCCACGGGCATAGATTGTGGATCCAAGTAAAATGAAATCCTTGACAACTTCAATATTTTCTCCATTTATCATGATGTTGCTTATTGGTCCATTTGTGAGGCTTTTTGTTTTCTTTTTGTTGAGGTGTTACCCATACTGAAGGCTGTAGTCTTTGATTTTCATCAGTAAGTGCTTCAAGTCATCTTCACTTTCAGCAAGCAAGGCTGCATCATTTGCACATCTTGTTGATGAGTCTTCCTCCAAACCTGATGCTGTGATCTCTTTCATATTGTCCAGCTTCTTGGATTATTAGCTTAGCATACAGACTGAACATGTATGGTGAAAGTTACAACCCTAACACATCTTTCCTGATTTTAAACCACACAGTATCCCCTTGTTCTGTTCAAATGACTGCCTCTTTGTCTATGTACAGGTTCTGCATGAATACAGTTAAGTGTTCTGGAATTCCCATTCTTCACAATGCTATCCATAATTTATTACAACCAATGTAGTTGAACAACTTTACATTGTCAATAAAATACAGGTAAACATCTTCCTGGTATCCTTTGCTTTCAGCCAAGATCCATCTGACTTCAGCAGTGATATCCCTCATTTCATGTTCTCTTCTGAATCCACCTTGAATTTCTGGCAGTTCCCTATTGATGTACTGCTGCAAAGTTTTCTAAATATCTTCAACAAAATTTTACTTGCATGTGCTATTAATGATATTGTTCAATAATTTCTGCATTCTGTTGGGTTGCCTTTCTTTGGAATGGGCATAATATGGATCTCTACCAGTTGGTTGGTCAGGTAGCTGTCTTCCAAATTTCTTTTTCTTTTTCTTTTCTTTCTTTCTTCTTCTTCTTCTTTTTTTTTTTTTTTATTTATTAAGGCTTGCTTTGTGGCCTGACATATGATCTATTCTGGACAATCTCCCATTTGTGCTGGAAAAGAATGTATGCCAAACAATAGATAGGTCTATAAGGTGAACAGTAACACCAGGGGGGTAGCACTCCCTGGAGCAATCAACCAAGCGAGAACACATGGGCAGCATTTGGCTAGGGATAAAGCTCAGAAGGTGGAAGAGGACAGGAAGGAAGGACAATAGAAATGTAAACATAGGCAGGAAGTGGGAAGTGTGCCACTACACTGTGGGGATAGCACTCAAGCCAGAAAGCAAAATGCCTACGAATTGTTCAACCAATTTGCGCTGTAAACTTTCACTCAAATCACAACAAAGTAAATAAAAGAAAAGAGAATGGCGATTTTACCAATTCCAAAAAACCGAAATAAGTTTATTTAACATTATTTATAATCTTCCCTCTTTCTTGATCTCAAGGAGCATTTGCTCCTTCTTCTTCTTCTTGTTAGTTGCTGTGGTGGTTATTTGTGTCAACTTGGCTGGGCCTGGTTGAGTGGCTGGGCAGCTGGTGGTAGTTATTTCCCATGATGAGACTGGCAATCAACTCCATGGTGGGATCTACCACAAGCAGCTGAGTAGCTGCTTTGTGTATGTGGTCTACTTTTATATAAGAAGCAGCTTTGGGAATGGTCTCTAGCTTATGGCATGCTTGGACCCTGCATGTAGCCATGTCATTGTTCAGCAGCCTGCCATACTCTGCCAACCTTGGGACTTAAAATGGACTTAAATTAATGGCCTACCATGTGGTTTGGTAACATTGGGACTGTGCCTTTTTGCTTGTCAACCTTGGGTTTGTCAGCCTCAGCAGCCAGCGGCTGTCTAAGTGAAGAAATGCCTCTAGCTCCAGTGGGCCAGAAGCAGGAGGCAGAGCTGGACCCCAAGGTTGAGAAGCTTTCACCCAGCCCCTAGAGCCTGGCACTTTGAACTTGGCCTTAAAGCCTCCAAATTGTAAGAGAATAAACTTCTGTTTGTTAAGGCCATCCCATTTGTGGTATATTCCTGTCAAGAGTGGCACTAGGTAACCAGAATAGTTGCCTTTGAGTTGGTTCCAAATCTTAGCGACTTTATGTACAACAGAAGGAAACACTGGCTGGCTCTGCACTATTCTCACAATCATTGCCACGTTTGGGCCCATTTTTGTAGCCAATCTATCAGTCCATCTCATTAAGCATTTCCTTCTTTTCACTGACCCTCTACCAAGCATGATATCCTTTTCCAAGGACTGGTCCCTTCTGTAATATGTCCAAAGAATGTGACAGAAGTCTCACCACCCTCTCTTCTAAGGAACACTGTGGCTGTACTTCTGAGACCAATATTTTTTCATTCTTCTGGCAGTCTATACTATAATCAATATTCTTTGCCAACACCATAATTCAAATGCATTGATTCTTATTTAGTCTTCCTAATTCAGTGTCCCTGCATATGAGGTGACTGAAAATACCATGGCTTTGGTCAGGTACACCTTAGTCCTCAAAGTTACATCATTGAGTTTTAACACTTTAAAGAGATCTTTTACAGCAGATTTGCCCAATGCAGTATGTTGTTTAATTTCTTGACTGCTGTTTCCATGGCTGTTGATTGTGGATTGTCTTCCAAATTTCTTGGCATAGAAGAGTGAGCATGTCCAATGTTGCATCCATTTGTTGAAACATCTCAATTGATATTCTGTCAATTTCTGGAGTCTTGATTTTTTGCCCAGTGTCTTCAGTGCAACTTGGACTTCTTCCTTCCTTTCTTCTTGATCGTATGCTACTTTCTGAAAAGGGTGAACGTGGACCAATTCTTTTTGGTACAGTGACTTTGTGTATTCCTTGCATTTATTTTTATTTATTTATTTTTTGATGCTTCCTGCACTGTAAAGTATTTTGACTACAGAATCCTTCAATATTGCAACTTGAGGCTTGAACTTTTCCTTCAGTTCTTTCAGCTTGAGAAATGCTGATTGTGTCCATCCCTTTTGGTTTTCTAACTCCGTCTTCGCACATTTCATCATAATACTTTGTCTTCTCAAGCTGCCCTTTGAAATCTTCTGCTCAGCTCTTTTACTTCATCATTTCTTCCATTCACTGTAGCTACTCTACATTAAAGAGCAACTTCCAGAGTCTCTTCTGACAACCACTTTGATCTTTTCTTTCTTTCCTGTCTTTTAAATGATTTTGCTTTCTTCCTGCATGATGCTTGATGTCACCCCACAACTTGTCTGGTCTTTGGCCATTAGTGTTTAATGTATCAAATCTGTTCTTCAAATGATCTCTAAATTCAGGTGGGATATACTCAAGGCCATACATTGGCTCTCATGTATTTGTTTTAATTTTCTTCAGCCTCAAATTGAACTTGCATATGAGCAATTGATAGTTGGTCCTGCAGTTGGCCTCTGATCTTGTTATGACTGATGATACTGAGTTTCTCCCATGATCTCTTTCCACAGACGTAGTCAATTCAATTCCTGTGTATTCTATCTGGCTAGGTCCACATGGATAATCATGATTTATTTTGTTGAAAAAGATGTTTGCAATTAATAAGTTGGTCTTGCAAAATTCTATCATGTGATCTCCAGTGTTGTTTCCCTCACCAAGGCCATATTTTCCAACTACTGATCCTTCTTTTTTGTTTCCAACTTTCAGATTCCAGTCACCAGTAATTCTTAGTGCGTCTTGATTTCATGTTTGATCAGTTTCAGACGGTAGAAATTGGTAAAACTCTTCAAGTTCTTCATTCTATCTATCCAAAATCAGTTTCTGCACTGATCCCTGTTACTTTATAACCCTGGTGGTGCAGTAGTTAAATGCTTGGTTGCTAACTGAAAAGTCAGCAGTTTGAACCCACCCTGGAGATTTGTTGCTGTAAAGATCACAGCTAAGAAAACCGTGATGGGACAGCTCTACTCTGCCACATGGAGTGTGTCACTTTGAGTCAAAATCGATTTGATGGCATCTAACAGCAACAAATATTGAATTAAAAAACTGGATATTCTGCAATAATATTAAAGATAGAATTATTTTCATTATACTTTCTCATTTAACATTATAATACCTGTTTTTCTGTTTTGCCACTTTTTCCCCCTTACATTCTTATTCCACTTTCCCTTCCCCAAGCCAGGTCACTAATCTCACCTGCCTAGTGTTGTTGATGTTGTTGTTGTTGTTATGTGCTGTCAAGTGGGACCTGATTCCTAGCGACCCATTCTTGGGTTTCCAGGGTGGTATCACTACGAAAGTAGATTGCCCAACCTTCCTTCTGAGGAGTGGCTGGTAGGTTTGAACCACCAGCTTTCTGGTTAGCAGTCAAGTGCCTTAGGCACTACGCCACCAGAGCTCCTAGTGTATCTAGTGTATATTCTTCTCCATCACTCTCCATGCTCAAACTTGCCAACATATATGCATATCTTAGAGTCCCTAGGTGGCAAAAATAGTTAAGCATTTAACAACTAGCCAAAAGGTTGGCAGTTCAAACCCACTGACCATGGAAATGGCCATGGAAGACAAGCCTGACAATATGCTTCTGAAATATGTCTTGGAAAAGTAGGAGTCCCCATCATGTAACATCTCTCTTCCCATTTCCTCCCTGTCATTACCTCTTCCTTGTGTCCTTCTTTCCTATGCATTCCTGCCCCCTGAGCTATCTCCTTATGCAAATACTGCTCTTCTGTTCTCTCATGATTAATCATTCTAAGGAGTGTGTGTACCTGAGTGAATGTTCACCCTATATGCCTATCTATTGTTTGGCTGGAAGCCATAGGAGTAAGTTCAATTCCAGACTTGAAGGGTAACTAGAAGCTGTAGTCTCAGGGGTCTCACCAGGCTCTATCAGATCACTAAACCTTTTTTTTTTTTTTAATGATTTTGACTTTAGTTCACATTGTTCTCCCACTCTATCCAGGATCTCCTGCACAGATCTCTTTCTGAGTGGTTGATAGTAGCCAGCACCATCTAGTTGTTCTGGTCTCACGGTCATACAGGCTGAGGTTTGCATGGTCCACTCATCCCTTGGACTACTTGCTTCCATGACTCTTTGCACTTAATGTTACACCATGCATACCTTTCCTCAGTGTCAATAGATACTGATCTAACTCAGTAGTTTTATTGTTGTTGTTGTTGTTGTTATGTGCCGTCGAGTCGGCCCCGACTCATAGCAACCCCTCCTTGGGTTTCCGAGGCAGTATCACTACGGAAGTAGGATTGCCCAACCTTCCTTCCGAGGAGTGGCTGGTGGGTTTGAACTGCCAGCCGTCTGGTTAGCAGGCAAGTGTCGTAGCCACTATGCTACCAGAGCTCCCAGTAGTTTTATTAGTTGCATAATATTCCATACCATACCTAGGCTGCAATTCTCCAGACATTTTCCTACTAATGGACATTTTTGTTATTTTCTTTCACTCTCTCCCTTTGCTATAAATAAGACTTTAGTAAACATGTTGTACACATATATGTTGTCATTGAACTAATGTTTTAACTCATTGAGGCTAGACCAACAACTTTTCAATGGGAGAATCAATAGAGTGTGGAGATAGCCTATAGATTTCTGAAGGCAATTGTTAGAGCCCAAGAAATAAAAGGGAGGGCCATGTTCTCACCACACTGGTGGGTGAGTCAAACCAACTGTCTTCCAGGCTCATAGCAACTACATTTATTGAGTGTCTGGTAGGGCCAGGAGTTGAACTGTTGGTGTCTTCTGAGGCACCTCTGGAGAGTTTTGAACCACTGACCTTTTGGCTAGTAGGCAAATGCTTAACCATTTGTTCCACCTACAGACTGCTAGGAGTTGTACTAGGCACTTTATGTATGTTAGCATTTGTCTCTTCTCTCATATTATAAGTAAGAAAACAGAGGCAGGTAGTTCATCCAAGACCAGACGGTTAAGACATGGTGGAGTCACTCCATGGCAACTCACATCTTCTCCCCATTCTGCCATTTCCCTTCCCAAGCTGTGTAAATGGTTTCAAAGGCCATTCCCATTTCCACTCATTTGCAACATGCCAGCTTCTCCCTGAACACAGACAGGTCACGGAGGACAAAAAACATCTTGTCGGCTATTTTCTCCTTTCCCTTCTCAACAATAGCTTTATTTAGTTCCCCTGGGGATGCGAGGCCTGCTCCAGTCTCTCACAGGCTCCCCGTCCCTGCTCACATGTCCCCGGGCGCTCCAGAGTTCAGTGCAGCCCAATGGCGTGAGAGGGCTGACATCCGGTTAGAAGGGGCAGATCAATTTTTGAAACCAGAGATCCCCACCCTGATAAGGGCTCTATTCAAAAGTATCCTGAGGAACCAAAATAAGTGGGGGCAGCTCAGAGCTCATGATGGGCCGTTCCCTTGGGATGGCTGGAGTTATTGCTGTACAAGCCAGAGTGATCTTATGAAGATTCCCACGGGAGGCAGCGATTCCCTCTACACCCTTCACTCAGTGGAGATTTATGCAAGTACCATGTCTGTTCCTGGCTAAGTGATGAGGAAGCAAGGCCTGGAAGAGTCTGGAGAAGGAAGTCAAGGGCCAAACAGGTCTGAGAAGATTTCAAGGAGGAGCTGGATCTCCTGCCTACAAGACCATGCTTGATCTAGCCCCTGCCTACCCGTTGTTTTCCAGCTCACTGGCCTTTCAGGTCCCTGCATGGACCACACTCTCTCCAGCCACCTTTACACATACTGTTTACTTTCTCTGGAATGCTCTTCCTAATACTCTCTTCTAGGCTAACCCCTTTCATACTTTAGTCTCAGCTGAAATGCCTTCTCTTGGCCATCCATTCTAAAGTAGGTACTGTTATCTTCTCTCATCCATTTCAAAAGTAGGTACTGTTATCTTCTCTCATCATACCTTGAACTTTCCCTTCATGTATTAGCTGCCATTTGTATTTATATAATTTTTTTTTAAAATAAATTGTGCATCTCCCCTCTCTACTGTTGGACCCTGAGGGGATGGACTTGTGCTGATTTTGCTTACCATTGTGTCTCCTGGGCCCCATACAGGGCCTGGTACACCGCAGAAGCTCTGTATGTGGCATTTGTTGAAAGAGCGTTAGACTAATCCTTCCACAACATGTGGGAGATGTCATGTGCAAATAGAGTCAAAGAATTTCGGGGACAAGGAGTTGATCAGGTTAGTTTGAGTAGACAGTTTGTTGGGGAAGCAGTGGGCATGAGGGTGTACAAGTGGCAAGCTTGTGGGGGTCCCCAACACCACAGGTGGGAGTTTGGATTGTATTCCATGGGCATTAGGCAGCCATTGAGGGTTTGAGGGCAGAGGGGTGGACACATACAAAGCAGGTTTTAGGAAGAGTTTTCTGAAGCCTATAGTAATGAACACTTCCATTTTTTGAGAACTTACTATATGCAGGAATTGTGCTAAGTACTTTACACATGTTGCCTCACTTAATTGTCCCATCACTTCTCTGAAGTAGCTCCTATTTTTATCTTCATTTAATATATGAGGAAATGAAGGCTAACAAAGGTGAAATTTCTTGCCTGAGATCACTCAGCCAGCAGATGGAGCTAGGATTTGGCCCACAGCCCACCCTCTTGCTACCACACAGTAAGGCAGCCCCTCTGGATAATCATGCTGCTAGTCACTGATTGCTATGCTTTCTGTATGCTCAGAAGGGTGTCCACTCATCTGATTTGATTGCAGTGTGACGGGATGGAGGCCAGTAGATCAGGACAAGACCAGTTCATGGTGGGACAACATGAACTTTGGAGCTGGAAGGACGGAGTTCACATTATAGCTCCAGCACATACAGCTATGAGACATCAGGCAAGTCACTGGCCACTCTGTGCCTCAGTTTCTGCCTCTCCAAATAGAAGGATCACTTGACTCTCACCAAATTGATGGGAGGGATTGAGATAATAGATGTTGGTCTCAGAGGAGTTGGTCAGGAAACAGTTGCTGCTCATGGAGGGGTATTATGGATTGAATTGGGTCTCCCCACAATATGTGTTAGAATTCCAACCCCTGTTGATGCACCATCATCTCATCTTTGTTATGTTAATGAGGCTATATCAGTATAGGATGTGTCCTAAACCTAATCACTTCTGAGTTTCTGAAGAAAGCCAATTAGACACAGAAGCGAGTACATACTAGGGAAGACATGCTATGACAAGATCACTAAGGAACCAAGAAAAGCCCTGGGCTACCATCAAGAAGGAAATTGACATGGCTTAGAACCTTATTTGGACTTTTAGCCTACAGAACTAAACCAAAACAAAAAACAAAAAACAAAACTAACTCACTGCCATTGAGTCAGATCCTACTCATGGTGACGCTTCTTTGGGTTTCTGAGATGGTATCTCTATGGAAGTAGATCACCCAATCTTCCTTCCAAGGAGTGGCTGGTGGGTTTGAACTGTCAGCCCTCTGGTTAGCAGTCAAGTGCCTTAGGTACTATGTAGAAATAAATTTCTGTTTTTTAAAGCCACCCTCCAGCTAAGACAAGGGGCTCCAACGAAATCGCAGAAACACTGTAATTGTATTTCTTCCCTATTTTGTTCTGGATATGTCTACATCTATCTGTAACCCATTGTCATTGATTCCAACTCATGGCAAGTCCACATGTTACAGAGGAGAACTGCTCCATAGTTCTGTAATTATTACAGAAGCAGCTTGCCTTATAGGTCTTTTTCTGTAGTGCTGCTGGGTGGGTTAGAACAAGCAACCTTGAGATTAGTAGCCAAGAGTACTGCCCAGGGACTAGGTATATCTATCTCTTGTTATCTTTGTTTTCTTCCCTCTTTTATCTGCTTACCTAATGCAACATAAAGCATTAACTTTACATCATGGTAGTGAAGTTATGAGATATCAAGGAGAAGAGTGAACTTCACCCAAGCACTTTTAAGCCTCTTCTGGGAAAGGGTTAGTGCCTTTTCAGGCTGTCTGATCTGACTCATAGTGACCCCTCCTTGCATTTCTGAGGCAGTATCACTATGGAAGTAGATTGTCCAATCTTCCTTCTGAGGAGTGGCTGGTGGGTTTGAACTGCCAGCCTTCTGGTTAGCAGTCAA
>NW_006921796.1:522915-524574 GCF_000298275.1 Orycteropus afer afer | reverse complement strand
ACCAAAGCATGAGAGATGAAGTCTGGCCATTCTCACTTCTAACGAGCATTCTTGTGTACTTTTTTCAAGACAGATTTGTTTGTTCTCCTAGTAGTACATAGTACATTCAGTATTCTTTGTCAATGCCACAATTGGGTGGGTAGGGGATGTCAAAGGCTGATTGGCAGGACTAAGTCATTTCTTGGAAGAAGGAAGGAGAGGAAGGGAAGGAAGCCCAAGTTGTGAGCAGGGAGCATGATGAAGACTTTGACAGAAATGGGGCAGCCTGGGGATGGGGTTTGTTACAGGCATTTAAAAGAGTTCACTCCAAAGAGAGAACAGACACATCCCAACAGCTAATAAACATATGCAACACAAACTTTGCCCCTGGTCTGCAGTGTCTGAGCCTTTCCTTGGAATTTTAAACACGGTAAAGACACTCACACCCTGGTTTATATTTGGTCCTGTCTGGAGTAGGGAGAATGGAAAAGGTGACCTTTGAAAGTCCTTTCCAATCCTTTCATGTTGTAATAAACCTTTAAATATCGCTAGATGACTGAAACACGGAAAGAGAAAACTCCTGCCCAGGACAGCCAGGCTGTTTGTGACATGGCCCCTTCCTCCTCAACCCCATCTGATCCTCCTCCCCATCAACCACTCTGTCCCAGCCTTGCTAGATTTCCACAAAAGTTTACAGAACAAAATAGTTTTCCATTCAATAATCTATACACAAATTGTTTAGTGACATTGATTGCCATCCCTACAACATGTCAGCACTCTCCCCCTTTCTACCCTGGATTCCTTGTCACCAGTCATACAGTGTTCCTGCCTCTTCCTGCCTTCTCATCTTTGCTTTTGGGCAGATGTTACCCATGCGTTCTTGTATACTTGATTGTTCTAAGGAGTACATTTCTCATGGGTGCTATTGTTTGTTCTATAAACCTGTCTATGGATTGACACAGTGACTGCAACGATGAGATCAGGTATAGCAAAGATTGTGAGACTAGCACAGGACAGGGCAGTGTTTTGTTCTGTTGTGCACAGGGTCACTATGAGTCAAAGCTGACTCAATGGTACCTAACAACAACAACAATATTTGGCTGAAAGGTAAACTTCGGGAGTGGCTTCAGTTCTGAGTTGGAAGACTGTCTAGGGGCCATAGTCTCAGAGTTCTTCCTGTCTCTGTCAGACCAGTAATTCTGCTCTTTTTTGTGAATTTGAATTTTGTTCTACATTTTTCTTCTGCTCTGGGACCCTCTGTAGTGATCCTGGTCAGAGCGGTTGGCAGCAGTAGCTGGGCACCATCTAGTTCTTCTGGTCTCAGGCTAGTGGTGGCTGTGGTTCACATGAGCCTTCTTCATTCTTGTACCTGACCCAGGTCTGGCACACGGAAGGAGCATAGTCAAGGTCTGCTGAGTGAAGTATGTGGTCTCACTGCCTGGTTCAATGCTCTCTGCCCTTATAATCCCACCTTGGAACCCTCTCATCACTGCCTATTTTTTTTAGTGTGTCTTGGAAAAGTACTGGAAGCATTTTTAGAAAAATTAAACTAAACCTGCCTGACCAAAAACAAAACATTCCTTTCCCTTACATTTCCTGTTTCCCTGAGAAACAGAATAGTCAAAAATAAACAATCTGATAGGATGGCAGTATTTGTCTGCAAACACACTTTTTTGGTTC
>NW_006921796.1:470738-497815 GCF_000298275.1 Orycteropus afer afer | reverse complement strand
TGTGTCTGTGTTAATTGGTTTCCCTTTTCTTTGTTGAAGAGGGTCTGTGCAATCCTTCTGCCTAGTCCGCCATCTTGTCCCGCCTCTCTTTTGGTATTTTTAAACAAACCTAGAACCTCAAAGAAATGAAGGACTCTCTTCATTTTTCACAAATACATACAGAAGTATTTTCAGATGAAAGATAGGATGTTCTGTAATTGTTTGCAAATCATCCCAGATGGGGTGGGAGAAGGAGTGGGGTGCAGAGGTAACAAATATGGCACGTGTTGAAGCGAGTGATGTATGCATGGGGTTAATCATATTACTCCCTCCACTTTTGGGTCATGTTTGAATATTTCAACAAAAGGTAATTAAGAGGGATGCCCTCATTCTGAGCGGTCCTGGAGAGCCTCAGGGTGTTCACCATCAAGGGAGGAAAGGATGAATGATGGGAAGTCAGGGACATGGGGCTGAGAAGCAGATGGGAGCCAAATAGTAAAAAGGCTTGTAAACGATTCTGAAAGGTTTGGACTCAATCCCACAATTGATGGGAAACCCAGTAAAGGACTTTTAGTAGAAGAGTGACACCAATAAGTTCTCATCTGGGAATGAACACTTCTAGCTGGTCTGGAGGCTGGAAGGTATGTGTGTGTGTGTGTGTGTGTGTGTGTGTGTGTGTTTGGAGTGGTGTCAGGCACAAGTCCCAGCCCAAGGTCTGTGAATATAAGTGGTTGACCTGCCTTCTCCTCTAGACTGTCCCTAGGCCCTTGTGGCTCCTATGTCATGAGGAAGGACTTGATCTAAGGCAGTGATCACGGAAAAGAAAGGAGGGATGGAGCTGAGCAAGGCCTCCATGCTCTCTGTACTCCCAGCATCACACTACTGTGATTACGTACTGTGGTAAGTTCATGTTGTTGTCGTTTGTTGCTATGAGTCAGCTTCAACCGTGATGACCTTATGTGTAACAGAATGAAACCTTACCCAGTCCTGCACCATCTTCATGGTTGTTGATATGTCTGAGCCCATGCTTGTGGCCATTATGTCAATCCACTGGGGGTTTCCCTCAATTTTGTTGGCCCTCTACGTTGTCAACCATGATGTCCTTTTCTAGCAATTGTTCTTTCTTGATGATGTGTCCAAGGTCAGAAAGCCCAAGTCTTGCCATCCTATCTTCTAAGGAACTTCTGGTTGTATTTATTCTAAGGCTGATTTGTTTGTTCTTTTGGGATTCCACGGTATGTTCAATACTCTTTGCCAATACCACAGTTTGAATACATCAGTTCTTCTGTTTCCCTTTTTCATTGTCTGGCTTTCACCTGTATATGAGGTAATTGAAAAGACCATGGCTTGGGTCAGATGCAAAGATGTCATCAAGGTGACAGCTTTGCTTTTTAAACACTTAAAGAACCCTATGGATAAGTCAATAAAAAACCAAACTCACTGCTGTCAAGTTGATTCAACTCATAGTGACCCCTCCTTGGGTTTCTGAGGTGGTATCTCTATGGAAGTAGATTGCCCAATCTTTGTTCTGAGAAGTGGCTGGTGGGTTTGAACTGCCAGACTTCTGGTTAGCAGTCAAATATTAATTGACTGTCTCTCTAGGGAGACAATTAGCTGCATGATGCTGTAGACAGACCATGCCTATCTTACTCCCTGCCTTTTAATCAAAGTGTGGCCCAGTGCCTGGAAATAGTCAACTGTTGAGTGAATGAATGAGTGGCTAGAAAAAGGCTAACATCTTTGACAAAGAAATGGATCAATCTAGTGCAGAGCCTGACATAGTAATCTGTTGCCATCTAGACAATGCCAACTCATGGTGACCCTATGTGTTATAGAGTTTTCTTGGCTACAATCTTAATGGAAGCAGATGGTGAGGACTTTCTTTCACAGTACCTCCAGGTGGGTTTCAATAACCTACCTTTAGGTTTGTAGTTGAGCACAAACTGTACCTTTGACACACAGTTGTTGTTATTAGTTGTCACCGAGTTGATTCTGACTCATGGCAACCCCATGTGTGCAGAGCAGAGCTGCTCCATAAATTTTCAAGGCTGTGACCTTTCAGAAGCAGATCACCAGGCCTGTCTTTTGAGGTACCTCTGGGTGAGTTTGAACTGCTGACCTCTTGGCCAGTAGTCAATCATTTAACTGTTTGTGCCACTAGGGACATATAGTAGCCTCACCCCTACACCACCCCATAATTGTGGGTTGAACTGAACTGATGTGAAATTACAGGACATTGGTGCTCAAGTGGGGAGAAGGGGATTCAGGTCATCCTTTAGGCAAAAGCAATTTCCTTTCAGCACAAGAGCTTCCAAAAAGGCAGTGGTTTCCAAGCTAAAAGGGGATGGGAAAAACAAACCAGGCACAGGGTTTGCCCTTTGATATGTCAGCCCTCGAAACTTATGTCTCTTTTTCTCTCTTGGCTCCTTGATGAGGTACTTCCTCCATTTCAGATGGATTTTTTTTTTTCCCCTTCTAATAAAAGCTTCTAGATGCTTTTAAATTAGGCAAATGAGCAAAAGCAATGCTCATTCCCCCCACCCTCTTTCATTTTGAAAACGTGTGACAAGCCAAAAGGCCTTTGGACGGAATGTTCAGAGGCTGCATAATAGAACAACAGAGGCTGCCAAGCTCCTAAATCACTAACCAGACAGGACAATCTCAGCCCCTGGGACTTAGAGACCCCTGGGCAGCACCATAATCTGAGTCCCCAACAAGTGAAAAGATGGCCTGTAGCTTGAGATCTCAGCAGGAAAATAAGCCCCTACCTTGAGAAGTTGGAAGCTCAAAGTGGGCCACAGGTCATCCCCTCCAAAAGTTGTCTAGTGATGGAGGAAAACAGGATCCCCCTCTGTAAAATTTCAGGGACTGGACACAACATCAATAGTTCCTTCCTGAACTTCAGTTTACCTGTTGGTTAAAGGGATCTAAGCTGAAGGATTTCAAAGTAATGGAAACATTTCAACTGCAGGTCTCCAAGTACCACCGCCACTCTGCTCATTCATTGCCATCGAGTCGAATCTGACTCATAGCGACCCCTCCTTGGGTTTCTGAGGTGGTATCTTGATGGAAGTAGATTGCCCAGTCTTCCTTCTGAGGAGTGGCTGGTGGGTTTGAACTACCAGCAGTCAAATGCCTTAGGCACTATGCCACCAGAGTTCCTTCCACTCTGCTGGTCTATCTTAATGGAAACTGCAAGCTTTACAGCCTTGACACTCCAAGTGTGGTTCCTAGGCCAGGAGCATCAGCATCTTCTGAATGCTTGTTAGAAAAGCAGAATCTCAGACACCACCATAGACCTATTGATTAGAGTCTGCATTTTGACAAGATGCCCAGTTGATGAGTGTGCATGCTAAAAATTGAGAAGCAATGGTCTACCTAACCAGGTGTGGCTAAACCACTTTACATCTAGACTTTATTATCTGGCAGAGGATATTCTGACATATGTATTTGTATGGGCTGCAAATATATCCAATGATATAGTAGAGCTTACAGGGGGCAAAGTTTAGAAAATTTCATAGCCATAAAAAACACCTTGAGGGAATGAGTCACCTGGCTTGAGGACTTAGGACCACAGTCTCGGGGAACATCTAGGTCATTTGGCATAACATAGTCCACAAAGATAGTACTTTACATCCTACGTTGGTGAATAGCTACTGGAGTCTTAAAAGACAGAGCAGCCATGTACAGTGCAACTCTCAGTCTCTCCCCACCCAGAGCAAAGAAGAGTGAAGAAAATCAAAGACACATGGAAACAATTAGCCCAAAGGACTAATGGACCATGCAAACCATAGCCTCCACTAAACTCAAACCAGAAGAACTACATGGTGCCTGACTACCACTGCTGACCATTCTGATTGGGGTCACCATAGAAGGTCTTGGAAAGAGTGGGAGAAAAAAATGTAGAATGACATTAAATATCATAAAAAAAAGATCAGACTCACTGGTCTGATAGAGACTGGTGGAACCCCTGAGACTGTGGTCCTCAGATACCCTTCAAAGCTGAAGCTAAACCCAACCCAGGTATCAACTTTCAACCCAAACAACAGACAGTCCTATAAACCGATTAATAACACCAGGGAGGAACACAGTCCTCTGTACAATCGACCATATGAGAGCAAGAGGGTGGCATTTGAGCAATAACAAAGCTCAGAAGGCAGGAAGGGGCAGGAAAGGATGAATGGGGAAATCAGGGAGGAAGTGGGAAGAGGGCTGTTACACTGAAGGGATTGCAGCCAATGTCACAAAATAAAATGTGTGTAAATTATTGAATGGAAAATGAATTTGCTCGGTAAGCTTTCACCCAAACCACAATTAAAAACAAAACAAAACAAATAATATATATATAAAGGGATCATTTTAAACAGCTTCTAGATCTTAAATCCTATAAAGGTCAAGTTCTGTTAATAAATACCAGCCTTGAATCCCAAAATGTACATAGGAGTTCCATCCCTGCTCTGAAATACCAAGCTTTTTATTATTATTATTATTATTATTATTGTGATTTGGGTGAAGATTTACAGAGCAAATTCACTTTCCATACAGCAGTTCACATATACTTTGTCTCATGTCATCGACCACAGTTTACCACAATGCAACAGCTCCCCTCCCATTTCCTCCCCATAGTTACCTCTTCCCAGTGTCCATCCCTCCATACACTCCTGCCCCATGAGCTGTCTCCCTGTGCATAAGCAGCCCTTCTTTCTCCCATGATTGTTGTCTCCAAGGAGTGTATCTACTTGAGGTAAATGTTCAACCCATATGCCTGTCTTTTTTTTGGCTGGAAACCACAGGTGTGGGTTCAATTCCAGACCTGAAGGGCAGCTAGGGGCCATAGTCTCAGTGGTTCCACCAGGCTCTGAAATACCAAGCTTTGAACTGGCCAGACAATCAGCACACTTGTGTTTAGTGGAGGTTAGTGGGCAGGGCTCTGCTGGAGACATGGTGGTGTAAATGTACCCATGCATCCTGGAGCTTCCAAGATGGAAAGTATCATGTTCCATTTGTTGTTGTTCACTGCCATTGAGTTGGCCCCTGACTCAGGGTGACCCCACATGCAATGGGATCGGGCTCTTGTGATCTATAAGGTTTTTAACTGGCTGGCTTTTGGAAGTGGGCAGCCAGGCCTTTTTCCCTAGTCTGCCTTGGTCTGGAAGCTCCGCTGAAGCCTGTTCAGCATCCATCATCACAACACACAAACCTCCACCGACAGATGGGTGGTGGCTGTGCTTGGAGTGCATTGGCCAGCACTCAAACCTGGGTCTCCTGCATGGAAGGTGAACTTTCTACCACTGGACCACCACTGCTAAGGGAGGCCTTAACTCCCATGTGTTGTTTTGGAAAGTACAGTCTCCAGCAGCATTGGACAGTCCCAACCTGGAGCAGAATGACTGCTTATGGCCCCAATTAGTGGCTTCCCTGAGTCCATGCCTTTACAGTGCCACTCTTCTCACGTGGCTCCATCAGGAGGTACAGTCAATTCCACCATCCCTTGAATCTAGTCTGACCTTGGGACTCTGTCTGGCCAAGACAACACAGCAGGAGTGATGCTGTGTCAGGTGGAGCCTAGGCCTCTAGAGAGTTTGCATGCTCTGCTCTCAGAAGCCGCCATCTCTTGGCCTCAGTGACTTCACTAAAGGATCACGTAGGCGGACAGCCTGGGGTTTGTGGTTGTTTGCATATGACAGTGTGGGTGTGGTGATCTGCACAAGGGTGCCTGGCCGAGAGGTAGAGAATAGGGACTCACGTTCAGTTCACATTCATTTGCCAAGCCATATGCCTGGAGAGAGGGACTGCTTCTCAGCCTGCAGGAAATGCTGCCTTTTCCAAATTGTCTCCATCATAGGGAGGGCCTTTTCCTAAGTCACCCACAGTCTCCATATGTGCTCATCTCTACACATAGAGAAGGAGCTACAGGGGTGAAGAGGGGGGCTTGTGGCTTTGATCAGGGACTGACCCTGCGTGCAGCACCACCTGTAGCACCTCCACATTTATTTCCCATTATCCTGCATGGCAACTCTGTTGTCTTTAAGGCCATTTTACAGATGAGAAAACTAAGGCCCAGACACATTAAGAACCCTTCCACCCACAGAAGTTTACCCAGCTAAGAAGGGGCACAGCAGGTGTGGCGCATACTCAGGTGAGGCTTGCTGGGTTCCCACAGGTGGGGCTTATGCTGGTGATGGTGACGTCAGAGACCTGAATTCAGATGCAGCTTCTTCTGCCTGACTTCAGCACTTCATGGCCTCCCCTACAGAGAGGGTGGAGTGAACTCTAAGTACAGGCTGGTGGTGGCAGCGGGGATCTGCGCCCCCGCAAAGGGCCCTGTTTGCTCACAGTCCGTCCACACAGCTGGGGTGGATTAGCCCAGCTTTGAAAACAGCTTTCCAAAACCATCAGGCTGGAAAAGTCCCATTTGTCCTGGAGAATGCACAGAAGCCCCACCCATACCCCTAAATGTCCCCTGCCCTGTTTCCCTGTCCCTGGCCTCTCTTTTTCGTGGCTGATTGCCACTTCCTCCTCTGGGCCACCTCTTAGCATCTTCCTTCCAAGCCCCATCTCCACCCCTGTCATATCCTTGCGGAGGCTGACCCGGGAGGAGAGGTTGAGAAGGTGCCATTCCCTTCAGGCTTAGCTACCTGGGTTTCCTCTTGCTCCCAGCCCTACTCCCGTGAGGCTATCTTTACAGATTGAAGACCTGAGTTCAAGGAAAGCAGGGATTAGATTTGGGGTGAAGAGTGGAGCCCAGGTCCCCTATATTCCTGAGGGGCAGTTGAGGGAGGGACCCTGTGGTGGCCTCAGGAGAGGGCAGCTGGAACGTATTTTCTCATAGCTACCCTTTGGTTAGCATTCCAGAAAATCAAAGCTGAAACTTACAGAGCAGACATCCAGAAGGCTCTGACCCTGAGCTCTGCTGCAGGGCTGCGAAGGACTGTGGCCCTCCCAGAACTGTGCACAATATTGTTTCTCTGTATTTGTGAGGAGTTGTATTTTTTGCAGGGAGGGGTCCATGGGCTTCTTCTCTTTCATAAACCAGTTGCAAGTTGGCTCTGACTCATGGCGACCCCACGTGTATCAGAGGTTTTTCAATGGCTGACTTTTCAGAAGCAGATGACCACCTATTTTATTTCTTCTGGGGCACCCTGCATGGACTTGAACCTCCAACCTTTCAGGTAGCAGTTGAGTGTGCTAACTATCTACACCAGCCGGGGACTCCCAGGGACTGAGATGTTGTTAGCTGCACTGAGTGGATTCTGAGGCAGGGGGACCCTGTGTGCAGTGTGGAACCACTCCATGAGGTTTTCAAGGCTGTGACCTTTCAGAAGCAGATCCTGGGCCTATCACTGGGTACATTTGAATTGTCAACCTTTGAGTAAGTGGTGGAGCAGTTAACTATTTGTGCTAGGGACTGAGCTATTCCCTCTAAATGTTCAGACTCTTGGATTTTTCTAGTCTATCTTATTTTTTATTCTTTGTTGAAGGGGCAAGTGAGGTCTAGAGTTGGGAAGTGACATGCTAAAGGGCATGGAAGTGACCAAGCTCAGACTGGAGCCCAGCAGAAGTATAGTTTAAGAGTAGAACTGGGGAAGACTGTTCTTCCTGAACTCATTTTCCCAAAGTGGAGCCTCTTCTGTAGCATTCAACACAATAGGTTGACCAGAATTATTGTGAAGAGTAGGATTAGAACCTTCAGTGTTTCAAACAAGAAAGCAAGATTATGAACCACTGGGAGAAGGTAGACAGAGGTGGTTAGACTGCCAATCAACCAACTGTTGTGGAGTTGACTCCAACTCATGGCGACCTCATGTGTGTGAGTAGAACTGTGCCTCATAGCGTTTTCAATGGTTTTTCAGAAACAGATTGCCAGGCCTTTCTTTCAAGGCACCTCTGGGTGGACTCGGCCCTCTAACCTTTCTATTGGCTGCTGAGCACATTGACCATTTGCACCATTCAAGGATTCCTGTTAAAGGATGGTTGCTGCTGTTCTTTGTAGGTGCCATTAAGTTGACTTTGACCCACAGGGACCCCATGTGACAGAGCAGAGCTGCTCTATAGGGTTATCTAGGCTGTAGTCTTTATGGGAGCAGCTCATCAGAGCTTGTATCCCTCAGAGCCACTGGGTTCGAATCCCCAACCTTTTGGTTAGCAAGCAAGTACCTAACCATTACACCACCACGGCTCCTTTGTTAAAGGGTAAAAAATCAAACCCATTACCATATGACTGACAGCAACCCTATAGGACAGAGTAGAACTGCTCTGTAGGGTTTCCAAATCTATTATCTTTATGGAAGCAGTTTGCCATGTCTTTCTCCTGTGGAGCACCTGCTGGGTTCAAATTGCCAACCATTTGGTTAGCAGCCAAGTGTTTAACCACTGCACCTCAGGACTCTATTTTTTAAAGGATTAAAAAAAAAAAATCAAACTCAATGCCATTGAGTCAGTTCCAACTCATAACGACCCCCATTGGGTTTCCAAGGCTATAAATCTTTACAGAAGTAGATTGCTCCATCTTCCTACCATAGTGTGGTTGGTGGGTTTGAACTGCTGACGTCCTGGTTAGCAGCCAAATGTCCTATCCACTATGCCACCAGAGCTACTTTGTTAAAGGATAGAGCCATTTAAATACAGAACACTTTCCTCCACTAACTAGTGGCAGTCTTCCCATAAACCCAACCTGCCTACCAAGGCTTGCCACCAAGCCCAGCTGACACACCTGGATGTGGTGGCCTAGGTCCCTGGAATCCAGGTATACTACTTCCCAATTCATTGCTTTTTCTTTCTCTCCATTTACTGGGTCAATGCTTATGGATTTCTTAACTCTATACCAGACTATGATGATACAGTGGTAAATAAGGCCCTTGTCTTCATGGAACATATTCCATGCTGGTAATGTATTTATAGTAACAAGAGGGGACTTAGGTCCAGGGTGTGGTGGCCCCACTCTGTCAGAAAGAGGTCTCTCCTTCAGCCATAAGGTTCCTCCTCTCTCTCCCAAGAGAATGTTCAGACAAGAAGAGATGACACCAATGCTCATTTGTTTCAGATCTGACACTCTCCATCTTGACAAGGTCCCCAAGGTTTTCTTGACTCCAAGGACACTGCAGCTTCCCAGCTCCTAACAAATAATGCTCCCGAGCGTGCCAGCCCCTTCCTTCTATGAGGCAATCCTCGGAACTTCTTGCCAAGACAAACTGTTTGGCCTTCTCCCTTGCAAGTTGATCCTCTTCTGAGTCCGATGATTGCTTTTCTGAAACCCAGGGACAATGACATCACCGCTCCCTCCCTGACTTGGGGATTTGATGGTCAGCATGAAGTCAGGGTTTGGAATGGTGCCTGCTCTTTGCCAATGCCCAGGGAGGCCTGGGTTGGGAGCCCTGGAGTGAAGCAAGCTGCAGGGATTGGTGGTGGGGGGGAGGGCTCCGGAGGTCCCCAATGGCTGGGAGGGGGTTGACTTTCCAATCTGTTGCCAGCATCTGGGTGTGCCTTGCTGAGATGATGTTCACAGATACGTACCTGTCTGGCTGCACCAGTTATGAAAATAATGAAGTACTTTCATTCTTGTTGGTAATTATTTGCTGGGGTATGTTTTTGTCACCCCAGCTGCTTTGGCCTCTCCTTTGGGCCATCTCTCCATAATTTCTCCTATCCAGCACTTCTAGGATCCTATCCAATAGCCCTTTGATTATTGGTGCCCGTGTTTTAAAACCAAACCTACTGTTATCAAGTTGATTCTGACTCAGAGTGACCCCAAGTGTTATAGCGTAGAACTGATCCATAAGGGTTTCGTGGCTGTAATCTTTAGGGAAGCAGATCACCAGGTCTTTCTTCTATGGCACCAATGTTTAGATTAGCAGTTGAATGCAAAGCATTTGCACTACCCAGGGACCCACTTGAGCTATACCTGTAAATAAATTGATTGGCTATAACTCTGCGGTGAGGGGTAGGCTGTGAAGACCTTGGTGGGCTCTTTGGTGGTGGGCACTTGCAGGAAGACACTCACTACCAGTAAGATAGGGGCAAGGCTTGCTTCATAGGCTCCCAGACCTGGGTCCTGCTAGCAGGAATTCCCTATGGAGTTAAGTAATCAAACATTAATGCTTTCTCTGTACAGAGCTGGAAGGCACCTCAAAGGTGTTCTAGTCCAGCTCACTAATTGTATAAAGGAGAATCTGTAGCTCAGAAAGAGGAAGTGACTCACTCAAGGTCACACAGCAATTGGGTACTGAACCCAAATCTTCTGATTGTTCTCTATGATACCCAAGGTGAGCAAAGATCTTGGCTTCAAAGTTCATGAAGACCTTCCAGATGTCCTCCTCTCCCCGCTCATCAGCTGTCTTTTTATACCCAGTCAATTTGGGGGAATAGTCTACATTTGCTCTAGTGCAAGGGGATTTCAGAAGCAATCTCAGCAGGGAATCAAGCACAATGCCATTTTCACCTTGCTGAGTGATTGGATACATACCCAAGGAGGGGTTTCAAACTGAGACCATGGGCTGAATGTGACTTACAGACCTCTTATATTGGGCCCACCCAGTTGTTGTTGATTTATTTTAATTGGATAGGTTGGGGTTGGCAACATTTATAAAGTGGGAGATTTCATAGAAAAACTTGAACGGGGGCTTTTCTTGAACAACTGTTAGATCTGAGCAGTGTGTCATGAATGTGCATGGCAAGGCCAGTGCCTTTTAGATGGAGCATGGCCTCCAGTTTGTCACTGTTCACTCCCTCTTCCTTGGTTGGCTTCACTCATTTGCTAGCCTAGAGACTTTAAAATTTGCCCAGAGATTTTCTCGCTACATAACACCACCTTACTGTTCTGGTTACCTAGTGTCACTCTGACATAAATATGCCACAAATGGGATGGCTTTAACAAACAGGAGTTTATTCTCTCACAGTTTTGGAGGCTAGAAGTCTGAGTTCAAAGTACTAAGCTCTAGGGGCTGGGTGAAAGCCCCTCAACCTTGGGCTTTAGCTCTGCCTCCTGCTCCCAGCCCACTGAAGCTAGAGGCTTTTCTTCACTCAGGCAGCTGCTGGCTGCTGAGGCTGACAAATCCAAGGCTGACTAGTAAAAAGGCACAATTCCAATGTTACCAAACTGCAAGGCAGGCCATTAATTCAAGTCCGTTGAAAGTCCCAAGATGGGCAGAGCATGGCAGGTTGCTGAATGAAGACTCAGCTACCTGCAGGGTTCAAGCATGCCAAAAAGATGGTGGCATAGTGCCTAAGGCACTTGACTGCTAACCAGAAGGCTGGTGGTTCAAACCCACCAGCCACTTCTTGGAAGGAAGGTTGGGCAATCTACTTCCGTAGTGATACCACCTTGGAACCCAAGGAGGGGTTGCTATGAGTTGGATCAGACTCGATGGCAGTGCGTTTGGTTTGGTTTGCTCTTCACTTTAAAGAGGTCTTTTGCAGCTGATTTTTCCAGTGCAATATGTCGTCTGATGTCTTGACTGCTGCTTCCATTGGTGTTGATTGTGGATCCAAGTAATATGAAATCTTTGACAACTTCAGTCTTTTCTTCATTTATTGTGATGCTGCTTATTGGCCCAGTTGTGAGGATTTTCATTTTCTTAATGTTGAGATGTAATCCATACTGCAGACTGTAGTCCTTAATCTTCTTCAGTAAGTGCCTCAAGTCATCTTCACTTTCAGCAAGGAAAGTTGTGTTGACTGCATATCAGGTTGTTAATGAGTCTTCTTCCAATCCTGGTGTTACACTCTTCTTCATATAGTCCAACTTCTCAGATTATTTGCTCAGCATACAGATTGAATAAGTATGGTGAAAGGATACAACCCTGACACACTCCCTTCCTGATTTTAAACCATGTAGTATTCCCTTGTTCTGTTCAAATGACTATGTACAAGTTCTGCAAGAACTCATTTAAGTGCTCTGGAATTCCCATTCTTCTCAATGTTATCCATAGTTTGTTATGATCTACACAATTGAATGTTTTTGTATAGTCAATAAAACACAAGTAAACATCTTTCTGGTATTCTTTGCTTTGAACCAAGATTCATCTAACATCAGTAATGATATCCCTCGTCCCACGTCCTCTTCTGAATCCAGCTTGCATTTCTGGAAGCTCTCTGTCAATATACTGTTGCAACCATTTTAAAATTATCTTCAGCAAGATTTTACTTGCGTGTCATATTAATGATATTGTTCAATAATTTCCACATTCTTTGTGATCATTTTTCTTTGGAATGGGCACAAATATGAACCTCTTCCAGTCAGTTGGCCAGGTAGCTGTCTTCCAAATTACTTGGCATAGATAAGTAAGTGCCTCCAACACTGCATCCATTTGTTGAAACATTTCAGTGGGCATTCTGTCATTTCCCAATGCCTTTTTTTTTTTTTTTTTTGCTAATTCCTTCAGTGCAGCTTTGACTTCTTCCTTAAGTATCACTGGTTCCTGATCATATGCCACCTCCTGAAATAGTTGAACATGGACCAATTCTTTTTTGTACAGTGACTGTGTATTTCTTCCATCTTCTTTTGATGTTTCCTGCATCATTCAAGGTGTCTCTGGGTGGGTTCAAACTGCTAACCTTTTGGATAGTCAAGTGCATTAATTATCTGCACCACCCACCTACTCCCTACCAGATACAGGGGTTAGGAATTCCACATATAATTTTGAGGACACAGTTCAATCCATAATAAGAGATGCTCAGAGTCTTAGACCAGTCCTCAGCTAGTCACTGGTTGACCATTTAACTTCCTCTCTGACCTCTTACTCCATAAATAGTGACATTCTCTCCAACCAGGCTACTTAGCTAGAGATGTTCCATGGCTGAGTGTTGCATCCAACTCATTGAGTTCAACAGATAAGTGATGAATACCTATGATAGATACTTCATGGGGACTCAAGAGTGAGAAAGATACATTTTCTTACTTTCAGCTTTAAGGCTCTTAAGTATTGTGGGGAATAGATGGTCAGATGGCTAAAGGTCAAGGGAAAATATGCTGCATCATGGATTGTTGTTGTTGTTAGGTGCCGTCAAGTCATCTCTGACTCATAGTGACCCTATGCACAGTAGAATGAAACACTGCCTGGTTCTGTGACAGCCTCACGATCCTTGCTATAACTGAGCCCATCGCCGCAGCCACCATGTCAATCCATCATTGAGGGCCTTCCCCCTCTTCATTGACCCTCCACTTTACCAAGCATGGTGTCCTTCGCCAGGCAATGGTTCCTTCTGACAATATGACCAAAGTGGGTGAGATGAAGTCTGGCCATTCTTGCTTCCAAGGAGCATTCCGGCTGCACTTCTTCCAGAACAGATTTTTTAGTCCTTTTAGCAGACCACAGTACTCTTAGCATTTTTCTCCAGCATCACAACTCAAAAGCATCAACTCTTCTTCAGTCTTCCTTATTCATTGTCCAGCTCCCATATGCATAAGAGGTGATTGAAAACACCATGGCTTGGGTCAGGCGCATCTTAGTCTTTAAGGAGACATCTTTGCTCTTCAGCACTTGAGAGAGGTCTTTTGCAGTAGATTTTCCCAATGCAATATGTCATCTGATGTTTTGACTGCTGCTTCCATTGGTGTTGATTGTAGAACTAAGTAATGTCAAGTCCTTGACAACTTCAGTCTTTTCTCCATTTATTGTGAAGCTGTTTATTGGACCAGTTGTGAGGATTTTTGTTTTCTTTATATTGAGGTGTAATCCATGCTGCAGACTGTAGTCCTTAATTTTAATCAGTAAGTGCTTCAAGTCATACTCACTTTCAGCAGCTGAAGTTGTGCCATCTGCATATTGCAGGTTGTTAATGAGTCTTCCTCTGATCCTGATGCCACATTCTTCTTCATATAATTCAGCTTCTTGGGTTATTTGCTCTGCACACAAATTGAATAAATGTGGTGAAAGGATACAACCTTGGCATACTCCCTTCTTGATTTTGATCCATGTAGTATTCCCTTGTTCTGTTTGAACGACAGCCTCTTGTCTATGTACAGGTTTCTCATGAATATAATCAAGTGTTCTGGAATTCCTATTCTTCTCAATGTTACCCATAATATATTATGATCCACACAATTGAATGCTTTTGCATAGTCAATAAACCATAAGTAAATATTTCTCTGGTATTCTTTGCTTTCAGTCAAGATCCATATGATATAAGCAAAGATATCCCTCATTCCACGTCCTCTTCTGAATCTAGCTTGCATTTCTGGAAGCTCTCTGTCAAGATACTGCTGCAACTGTTTTTGAATTATCTTCAGTAAGATTTTACTTGCATGCAATATTAATGATATTGTTCCATAATTTTACATTCTATGGGATCACCTTTCTTTAGAATGGGTACAAACATGGATCTTTTCCAGTCAGTTGGCCAGGTAGTTGTCTTCCAAATTTCTTGGCATAGCTAAATGAGTGCCTCCAGTGGGGCAACTGTTGTTGAAACATCTCAATGGGTATTATATCAATTCCTGGAGGCTTTTCTTTGTTAATTCCTTTAGTGCAGCTTTGACTTCTTCTTTCAATACCATTGCTTCTTGATCATATGCCACCTCCTGAAATGGATGAACATCAACCAATTCTTTTTGGTACAGTGACTCTGTATATTCTTTCCATCTTCTTTTGATCCCTGCATCATTCAATATTTTGCCCACAGAACATTTTAATATTGCAACTTGAGGCTTACAAGTTTTTCTCAGTTCTTTCAGCTTAAGAGATGCCGAGTGTGTTCTTCCCTTTTGGTTTTCTAACTCCAGGTCTTTGTACATTTCATTATAGTAATTGGCTTTGTCTGCTTGAGCTGCTCTTTGAAATCTTCTGTTCAGTTCTTTTACCTTGTCATTTCTTCCATTTGCTTTAGCTACTCTCTGGCCAAGGGCAAGTTTTAGAATCTCTTCTGACATCCATTTTGGTCTTTTCTTCCTTTCTTGTCTTTTTAATGACCTCTTGCTTTCTTCATGGATGATGGTTTTGATGTCATCCCAAAATTCCTCTGGCTTTTGGTCATTAGTGTTCAATGCATCAAATCTATTCTTTAAATGGCCTCTAGATTCAGGAGGGATAGTATTAAGGTCATGTTGTGGCTCTTATGGACTTGTTTTAATTGTCTTCAGCTTCAACTTGAACATGCATATGAACAGTTAATGGTCTGTTCCACAATTAGCTCCTGGCCTTCTTTTGGCCGTAGATATTGAACTTCTCCATTGCCTCTTGCCACAGATGTAGTCAATCTGATTCCTGTGTATTCCATCTGGTGAAGTCCACATGTATAGTCATCGCTTACATTGTTGAAAAAAGGTATTTGCAATGAATAAATCGCTGGTCTTGCAAAATTCTATCATGCTAACTCCAGCATTATTTCTACACTAAGGCCATATTTTCCAACTATTGGTAACTCTTTTTTGTTTCCAACTTTTGCATTGCAGTCACCAGTGATAATCAACACATCTTGATTGCATGTTTGGTCAATTTCAGACTGAAGAATTTGGTAGAAATCTTCAATTTCCTTATCTTTGGCTTTGGTGGTTGGTGCATAGATTTAAGTAATAGTAGTATTAACTAAGGAGATCTGGTAGCATAGTGCCAAAGGCACTTGACTGCTAACCAGAAGGCTGGTGGTTCAAACCCACCAGCCACTCCTCAGAAGGAAGGTTGGGCAACCTACTTCTGTAGTGATACTGCCTCAGCAACCCAACCTTGTAGGCAAACGGATATTATCCTATCACTGACAGTGTTGTGCTTTAGGACAGATCTTGAAACATTCTTTGTGATGATGAATTCCACATCATTTGTCTTCAATTTGTCATTCCTGCCACAGTAGATCATATAGTTGTTTGATTCAAAATGGCCCAAACCAGTCCATTTCAGCTCACTAATGCCTAGGATATTTATCTTTATGCATTCCATTTCATTTTCGACAACTTCTGATTTTCCTAGATTCATACTTCTTACATTCCACATTCCAATTATTAATGGATGCTTATATCTGTTTCTACTAATTTTGAGTCATGCCACATCAGCCAATGGACGTCCTAAAAGCTTTACTCTATCCATATCATTAAGGTTGTCTCTATTCTGAGGAGGCAGCTCTTCCCCAGTCAAATTTTGAGTGCCTTCCGACCTGATGGACTCATCTTCTGGCACTATATTGGACACTGTTTCAAGGTTATTCATAAAGTTTCCCAGTAATATACCGGACAGTGTCTCACTGCTGTTCATAAGATTTTCACTGGCCAACTGTTTGAGAAATGGATGGCTTTTTCCTTCTTCTGAGTCTGTCTTAGCTTGGAAGCTCCAGTGAAACTTGTCCACCATGGGTAACCTTGCTGGAAGTTTGCAACACTGGTAGCATAGCCTCTAGCCTCACAGCAACATGTAAGCCATGACAGGACGATAAACTGACAGACAAGTTCATCTCCCTTAGTTGTTCCTAATCCCTCTGTGCCCACCTACTTTGGGCCCTGGCCTTAAACTAGAGCCATCCCTAACTGAGAAGGAGCCCCTGAACCCTGGGCCCACCTACCTTGGGTCCCAACCTTAAAATAGAGCTACCACCAAGCAAAAAGCAGCCTCTGGGTCCCACACCCACCTACCTCAGGCCCCAGCCTTGAAACAGAGCTGTCCCCAAGCAAAGAGCAGCCCCTAGGCCCCACACACCCCTATCTTGGGCCCTGACCTTAAAATAGAGTGACTTCCAAGCAAAAAGCAGCCCCTGGGGCCCATGGATTTACATGCGAGGTTTTACAAAACACAGAGCTCACATTACTGGGCTGGAGAGTGGAAGAATCAGGAAAGGGCTTAATGAAGGGTGGTTATGATTTCAAGGGAGAGGGACTTGGAGGGAGGAAAGGGTACAGGCAGGTAGAGAGATAGAGCACATGGCTTGAGAAGAACTTGGGGGTGGAGAGGAGGGTGTTTACAGAGAGTGCTGTGTGCTGTTGAGTGTGGGAACATAGAGTCAGGTGAGGGATAAGGTGGCATCTGAGGTTGGAAAGATAGATTGGAGCTATGTTTTGGAGGGCTTTGGTTCTTTGGGATTCGATTAATAAAAGGCTGAGAACCCTATTAAAATGTGGATGGGGGAAGTCGTTGTTAGGTGCTGTTGGGTCAGTTTGACCATAGTGACCCCATGCACAACAGAATGAAGCACCCCTGGTCCTGCACCATCTGCACAATCTTGCCACGCTTGAGCCCTTTGTTGCAGCCACTATGTCAATCCATCTTATTGAGTTCTTCTGTTTTGCTGACCCTCTACTTTACCAAGCATGATATCCTTCTCCAGGGAATGGTCCTTGATAACATGACCAAAGTATAAGAGACGAAGTCTGGCCATTCTTGCTTTTAAGGAGCATTCCAGCTGTACTTCTTCCAAGACAGATTTGTTTGTTCTTCTGGCAGTTCACTGCATATTCAATATTCTTGCCTAACACCATAATTCAAATGCATCAACTCTTCTTCAGTCTTTCTTATTCATCGTTCAGCTTTCACATGCATATGAGGCTATTGAAAATACCAGGGCTTGGGTCAGGCACAGCTTAGTCCTCAAAGTGACATCTTTTCTTTCCAACACTTTAAAGAGGTCTTTTGCAGTAGATTTTCCTAATGCAATACATCTTTTGATTTACTGACTGCTGTTTCCATGGGTGTTGACTGTGGATATCCACAAAGGAGGAGAGTTATCAGTAATTTATGAGTGAAGGAGGACTGACAGTAGAGTTTGAAGAGGGAAAGAAGTAAGGGGATAAGCAGATGAGCACCTGGGCCAAGGTGGGAGGTATAGGGGACATTGTTGACCTGCTCCAACTAGGGAATGGTGGAGCAGGGAAAAGTCTGGGAGCATGGAGTCAGAAACATGCCATACTAAGACTCATGGACTTTTCTATCTGGAAGAGGCTTTGGAGACATCCATTCCAACCCCTTCATGATACACAGGAGGAATCTAAGAGGCCCCAAGTGGAAAGTGGGGTGCTAAATCTTGAGGTGGAATGTTGGGTAGCTTTATCTTTCATATTGACTAATATGTAGTAAGTATTCGGTAAATGTGTGTTGAAATAATTGAAATGTTTATTTCTGCCTAGAACTGGCCTGGGAGCTGTGGTGGCATAGTGCCTAAGGCACTTGACTGCTAACCAGAAGGCTAGCAGTTTAAACCCACCAGCCACTCCTCAGAAGGAAGATTGGGGCAATCTACTTCCATAGTGATACCGCCTCAGAAACTCAAGGAAGGGTCACTATGAGTTGGATCCGACTCGTCGGCAGTGAGATAACTGGCCTGACAAAAGGGAATGTAATATCCCAGAATGCCTAGTTGGTTGGTAATAACTTCCATGTTAAGATGTGGTCTCTCCCTTCACCCCTTCATGAGTCCCTCTTCTTTGGGGGAAGTCCCCAATGGTACATTTGTGCCCCCATGTGGGCTCCCCATTTCTATGTAGGGTACACTGCTGGCTTAGGAGTTGGGGTGTCAGTGAACCCCGAGGTTCCTGCTCGCCTGCCTGGCCTCTTTCCAGGCTTGTTATGTAAGTGGGTGTGGCAGCCTGGTAGGCTGGTGGCTTCCTGTGGCAGTGGCAGGGCTGGGCATCTGAGCTGGCCCCATTCAAGTTCACTGCAGCATTCTGAACATTTGGGAACACAGGAAGGGCTGTACTTTGTAAGCTCCTTTGTATTCAAGGAGGGTTTAAAGCCCATGGGGGAGGGGAAAACAAAACCAGGAAAACAGATGACTTGCCTTGCAAAGACAGTCTGTCCATTTGCTGTGGCTTCTGTGAGTTCAAATTCTTTCCTCCCCTTGTACACACATGTACACCTACACACACAGACACATACACACTCACACACTCATAGATAGGACACACACACACACTCACTCTCTTTTCCTTACAACTTCCTCAGGTACCCAGAGACACAGACACATATATTCAGACAGAGACACACACCAAAGCAGAGACTTCTGTACACAGATGCCACTTAAACCTAACAACAGAGGTACAGAGCCACATGTGGATGGAGAAATGCAAACATACATGTATCTAAAAGAAGATGCACACAGATACACACCACACAAACAGCCAGACACACAGACACACACACAGTCTGAGATGTCCACTCTTTTAGAGTAGAAAATTGCCCAGAGTGAACACACACACACATACATATACATACACTCTTTCGTCCCCCAGCTCCACTTGTACAAACACAGAGGAATATTTTCTGAAGGAGCCCAGGGAGCAAGCTGGACCCTCAGGAAACTCTGTATCTGTAAAGGAGACCCCCAACTCCCCCCCCCCAACACACACATATCCCTCAACCTGCTGCCCCAGGCCTCTGGAGAGAGTGGTCTGGAAGATAAAGCTTCAAGAAGGTTCTGTAGGTGGGAGCTCTGGTGGTGTAGTACCTAAGGCATTTGACGGCTAATCAGAAGGCCGGAGGTTCACACCCACCAGCCACTCCTCAGAAGGAAGGTCTGGCAACCTCCTTCTGTAGTGAGTGATACCACCTCGGAAACCCAAGAAGGGGTCACTATGAGTCGGATCTGATTCGACGGCAGTGAGTTTGTTTTTTAGTCTGTAGGTGGAGATGGCAACAAGTTCTTTCTGTCTTTCCTTTCTCTCTGTGGTCTTTGTGTTTCTAAAAGGTTCCACTCCATGTTCTTCAATTTACAAGTTTGAACTCTTCTCTTGCCAAGTAAATGAATTACGATTAAGGAGAAGTAAAGGGAGAGAGGGAGGGAAAGCCCTCAGGAGAAGGAGGTTGGCACTGTTGTAGGCGCCACGCCATTAGCCCTATCCTAGGATGTCTGAGCTGGTGCTGAAAAAGTAGAGTCTCTGGGTGGTGCAAGCGACTGGAAGTTCTAGTCCACCCAGAGGAACAGCCTGATGATCTACTTCTGAAAAATCTGCCGTTGGAGACCCAATGGAGTACAAGTCTACTCTGACACAGATGAGGTCACCATGAGTTGGAGGTGACATCAAATGGTGGTGGTGGGCAGATAAAGCATAGCCCAAAAGGGCCTGGAGGAAAGAGCCTTCAGGAAAAGACCTCAGAGATACAGACAACAAAGATGAATCCTTTTGCATGTACTGTGTCGTCAGTGAAGGCAAGGATTGATCTACGTATGGGTGGATAGATGGGTGGACAGGCTGAACAATCAGGTATGTCTAAGCAGGAGACAGTGTGCCCTTAACTGTGTATAGGGTTACCAGACAATGTTTCTACATGCATATTTGTATGTGTTGTAAGAAATTCCAGGTGTACAGTAGATCTGACAAGGGGCAAGTTTGTGGTAGCTTCTTGGCCACAGCCAGCTACCTGGAAGGAGCAAGTAGTTGGACCTGTGGGCTCAAGACCATGGTCGCAGGGGACATCAAGCTCAGTTGGCATAACATACTACACAAAAACATTGTTCTACATCCTACTTTGGTGAGCAGTGACTGGGATCTAAAAAACTTGTGAGAGGCCATGGCCAAGAGGCAACAATGGGTCTCTCCTCATCCAGCGCAAAGAATGAGAAAAGCCAAGGATGCATGGAAACAATTAGTCCAAGGGACTGGTAGACCAAGTGATCCTCAGTCTATATGACCATGCGACTGGAAGAACTAGATGGTGCCCGGCTACCACTGTCAACCACTCAGAGGGGGATTAGTGCAGGAGATCCTGGATAGAGTAGGAGAACAATGTGGAACAAAACTCAAAATCACACACACACACACAAAGAACAGTTTTGCTGGTGTGATAGAGCCTGGTGAGAGCCCTGATGCTATAGCCCCTAGTTACCCTTCAGGTCTGGAATTGAACTCACTACTGTGGCTTCCAGCTCAACAATAGACAGGCATATGGGGTAAACATTTACTTCAAGTAGGTACACTACTTGGAGCAATCAATCATGAGAGAACAGAAGGGCAGTGTTTGCACCGGGGGAGAGCTGGGGGTATGGGGGAAGAACACAGGGAAGAGGTAACTACCAGAAGGAAGTGGGAAGAGAGCTGTTACATTGTGGGGAATTGTAGTCAATGTCATGAGACAAAATGTGTATGAACTGCTGTATGGAAAATGAATTTTCACTGTAAACTTTCACACAAATCACAATAAAAATTAAAAAAATAAAAAATAAATAAAGTCATTCAGTTCTTTAGGTAGGAACTGGAAAATCCAGGGGTCTCCCTCCTATAACCTGTGCTGGTTGCGAAGTGTGCTTCCTTTGATGTGTTTTCAATTCCCCTGATTGAAATTGAAAGGTGGGGGTTTTTCTATGGCAAGAGGAGCTCCCTTCTCCCTGAGAGGCCCAGCTGAGCTGTGGGGCCCTCTGGGGGGGGGGAGGGGAGAATCAGATCCCACAGGAACCCTACAGCTGGGGAGAGCTGATAGCCCTGTGTTGGCAAGCAGTTAGGCTCTGGGAGCCATTAGGGGCTTTCTGAGCCTGGGAGATGGGAGGTGAGCCCCCAGGGTGTAATCCTTTCCAGTGGACTCCTAAAACTTTGGTGACAATCAGCACACTCAGGAATTGCTTGGGGTTGGAGTACAGGATCTGGGTCCCTGATAGCAGATAGCATCATTGGCAGGGGAGAAGGAGGCTTCTCCAATCCTCTGTGAACTTGCATAAACCTATGGGGAGCAGATTGAGAAATGGATGGAGGGCCAAGAAATGCTTTCTAGATCTCAGTGAGGCCAGGGGAGAGGCACAGCTGACATTTGGGTAACAGATGTGAAAGTCTATGTGAACTCTAAAGCACCATGCAATACAAAGACCCATTTGCTATTCCTATGATACATATACACTATTATCCAAACACTTGTGTTGGGTTGCTGGTCATTGTGAACACAACTGTGAGAGTCTCAAAAGGGGTGACTGGCTGGGAAGACCCCGGGACAGCCAGCTCTGGCTTTCTTGGGCAGGGGACACAATTTGGGGGAAGCTGATGGGTGGAAGTATTCTTCTTCCACAAACAGCTAACCTCCGCCTAAAGGCAGTCCCCAAATGTTGCTCACTTTTCTTACTATCTTTTCTGTTACCCACAGGTTTATTTAAACATTGTATAAACCTTTATATTTTGCTGGAGCCACTCCTGGGTGTGTCTTCTGCCATCTTCTTGCTTGTCCAGCTTCCTAGGCTCAAGTGTCTCTTAGCAAGTTCTCCCGGCATCACGATGGTGCAGCTGTAGGAAGGGGATGCTGTGTTCTGGGATGGTTAACAGCACGTGCCCTGGAGAGGGCCTGAGCTGGCTAATGTGGCCTGGGAGTTGGGGGAGGCTTGCTCAGGTGTGACATTTAAGAGGGAGTCCCCGAACTCAGAAACTAAATTAGATAACATTTTAATGCAATATTAAAAAAAAAAAAATTATTGCAAATAATGAATAAAACACTAACATTTTGAATAAAGACAGGATCAGACCTTGCACTTGCATGATTACAGCTCACTTCTTCACCCTAATCCTTGGCCCTGTCTGGATTTGACACTTATTAGCTGGGACAGACTATTCTTTATTTTTAATTGGTGTATAATTTACAGACAGCAAAATGTGTACAACTAAAGAACTGCTGTTGTTGTGTTCCATCGAATAGATTCTAACTCATAGTGACCATACACAACAGAGTAGAACTGATTACAGAGTAGAACAGATGACAGCGTTTCCTGGGCTGTACACATACGTACACACATTTCACAATCTGCTCCCCACAGGTTGATGCAAGCTCATAGAGGATTGGAGAAGCCTCCTTTTCTCCTGCCAATGATGCTCTCTGCTATCAGGGACCCAGATCCTGTACTCCAACCCTAAGCATTCCCGAGTGTGCTGATTGTCACCAAAGTTTTAGGAGTCCACTGGAGCAGATCTCCAGGTCTTTTTCTCTCATAGAACAGCCTGTGAGTTCGAACCTCTGACTTACTGGTTAGTAGCCAAGCTTAATTATTGCTCCCCCCGGGCTCCTGTCTACAGTATGGCTCAATAAACGTTTACATATGTGTACAGCTGTTTGACCATAAGTTAACCAGGACCTAGGACATTTTCATCACTTCAGAAATGTCCCTCTCAGGACATTCTTTCTTTGTTGCTGTAAAAATATAAATAACACATTTTTTCACGAAGACACAATTTCTTGGTTAAAACCCTTAGCTGGGTTTTTACTGTTGTAAAAGAACACACCCCTTTGTCCTGCTTCCCCCAGGAGCTACGGCTGTATCTCTTCCCCTTATACTGGAAGCTGAATACAAGTTTGACCTGAAAACTCACCACTTCTTGGTGTTGACCCTGGCCCTGAGTTTAACAGCAGCGCTGATCTCAACCCTAACAAGCCAGGAAACATCTTCATAGAATTGCCTTCAGAGGCCACAGGATGTTGGAGGTCTCGTTTTAACACTTACATTGATGCATCTGAGCATGTTTTTGACACATTTGTAGAAAGCTTAAGTTCCTTCAGGGGCCAGGAGAAAAGAAACAAAGTTCATCTGGATTCAAAGAATCCACAAATCCTTAAGGAGCTCAGGTAGTGCTGTGGTTAAAGCATTTGGCTGCTAAACAAAAGGTCAGTGATTAGAACCTACCAGCGGCTCCGTTACCAGAAAGGTGAGGTAGTCTGCTTCTGTAAAGATTACAGCCCTGGAAAGCCTGTGGGATAGTTCTACCCTGTCCTATAGGGTCGCTGAGTCAGAATCGACTTCAAGGCAATGAGTTTGGGGTTTTCGTTTTAGAGCAGGATGGGCTTCAGAAACCACCTGTTGCCACCCTGTGCTTTCAAAGATGAGCAGCCTTTGAGGTGCTACGTTTTCCTTAAAGCCTCAGTAATAATAGCACTCTTTACCGAATAGCTACGATATAGCAGGCACAAGAGTGCTCTACATTCATTCTCTCATGTGATTCCCCCATTAACCTTCTGAGGTGGGCACTGTTAAGATTTCCATTTGATGGATGAAGACATCGATGCCCAGAGAGGTAAGTGATTTGCCCAAGGTCACACAGTGAATAAGAGGTAGATGTGGGATTTGAACCTAGGCTAATCAGACTGTACTACCTCTGCTGTGAAGCCTGCCTCGCCCCAACGCCAGCAGGGGATGACTAGGCTACGAGTTGAGGAATTTGCTTTTGGCTTCTAGATTTACTTCCTACAAAAACAAGTCAGATAGTGAAGGGTCAGGATCCCGGCACTCTTTCTGTTGGTTCACCAGGCGCCAGAGAGACGCTGCAGACTGGCAGATAGGGGCTGCCATGAGATAAAGGTGTTGTAGCAGCTCTCAGACTGGTGGCTGCGTTGCACAATGCAGGGTGTTGGGGGCATGTATATGGATGTGTGTCCATATCACCCTGCAAAGCGTGGATCCCGGGTGTTCCGGTGCTGGCGGCCAGGACTGGGGGGAGTAGGGCTGGAGAATCTCCCCTGGGCTTGGCAGGCTGCAGCTCGGTGTTAGGAAAAGGACTTGAGCCAACAACCCAGATGCCGGGTTCTGGTCCCCACTGGGAAGTGTGTGCAGTGATTAGAGCACTTGTTTAGGCATTTGCCATCCCAGCTCTGACATTTTCTAGCTCTGTGACCTTGGAAAATAACTTCCTCTTTCAAGGTCTCAGGGTCTCATCCATAAAGAGAGATGTGATGAGGGCAAAATGAGACCCAATGTAAATTGCAAGGTACTTGGCAAACCCTAAATTAAGGGGAAGGAGCCCTGGTTGCACAATGGTTAAATGTTTGGTTGCTAATTGACAGATGGTGGTTTGAACCCACCCAGCAGCTCTGTGGGACAGAGACCTGGCAATCTGTTCCCATAAAGATCACAGGCAAGAAAACCCTCTGGGATGGTTATACCCTGTCACGTGGGGTCGTGGGGTCGCTATGAGTTCGAATCTACTCAATAGCACCCAATAACAACAAATTAATGGGAAATAACAGTGTAACCTCGGGCAAGACACCTTCCCTTCAGGGGCCTTGGCTTTTCATGTTAACTAAGGGGATGGGCCAGATGACCTCCAAAGTTCCTTCCTGCCCTATGATTTTAAGACTGTGAATCTGGAGCGCTATGCTCAAGGGTTTGGGGCAGGAAGTTCAGTGCTGGGGCAGAAGCCCTCTAGGCATACAACAGCTGTTTGGCAAACACCCTCCTTAACCTTCCCCTTCCTATTTATTTCTCAGCTTGGCTCAAGGGTTGATTATATTACTGGTAGAGAAATAAACCAAAAAGCCAGGGCAATCGCTGCTTCACCGTGTTTTCTTAATCTCAGTTTCTATTTATGTAATGCACAGGGTTTGCAAGACCCAGGGGCTGCTGAGGATGTCTTTGACATGCACTTCCACTAGTTCATTGGGTAGTTCTTGGTAATAATATAACAAACCAACTAACCAGTTGCTATAGAGTCAACTCCAACTCATGGCGATCCCATGTGTGTCAGAGCAGAACTGTGCTCCATGCAGTTTTCAGTGTGACTTTTCAGAAGTACATCACCAGGCCTTTCTTTCCAGGTGGCTCTGAATGGACTTGGACCTCCATCCAACCTCTGGTTAGCAGCTAAGCATGTTAACCAACTGTACCATCTAGGAACTTCAATAACAATATAAAGCCTCTCATTGGTTTAAGACATTCTGCTGCTAACCAAAAAGTCAGCAGTTTGAACCCACCAGCCACTCCACAGGAGACAGATGTGACAGCCTGCTTCTGTAAAGGTTTACAGCCTAGGAAACCCTATGGGGGCAGGTCTATTCTGTCCTATAAGGTCACTATGAGTGGTAATTGACTCAGTGTCAGTGTTGGTGGTAACAGTTTATACGTGGTCAAAAGTGCTGGCTCTGAAGCCACAGCCTCAAGCTGTAACCCAGCTCAGCACATAAAGGTGTAGGACTTTAGGTCTACTCTGGATCTCAGTTTTCTTATCTATCAAATGGGAGAAATAATAGTACTTTGCCCCACAGGACTCTTGCAAGGATTAATTGGTTTGAAATTACATAAAGCACATGGTGCCACGCTCATAGTATTAACCTAAGCAGCATCAACTACTAATTCTAAAAGCATTTCATATTCACTTTATAATTAGATACATTCAATGATTCCATCAGACTGCTGTGATTTTATTACCTCTCTTTTTAGTGACATACAGGTGACACAACCTTGCCTGCTGAAAGTGAAGAGGACTTGAAGGACTTACTGATGAAGATCAAAGACTGCAATCTTCAGTATAGATTATGCCTCAACATAAAGAAAACCAAAATCTTCACAAATGGACTAATAAGCAAATCATGAAGAATGGAAAAAAGATTGAAGCTGTCAAGGATTTCATTTTGCTTGGATCCATAATCAACACCCAAGGAAGTAGCAGTCAAGAAATCCAGCAACATATTGCATTGGGTAAATCTGCAAAAGACCTCATTCAAGTGTTTAAGAGCAAAGATGTCACTTTGAGGACTAGGTGCCCCTGATCCAAGCCGTGGTATTTTCAATAGCCTCATATGCTTGTGAAAGCTGGATAGTGACTAAAGAAGACCACAGAAGAATTGGTGCATTTGAATTATGGTTGGTGAAGAAAATTGAATATCTCATGGACTGCCAGAAGAACAAAAAAATCTTTCTTGGAAGAAGTACAGCCAGAATGTTCCTTAAAAGGGAGAATGGCCAGACTTCATCCCTTGTACTTTGGTCATGTTATCAGAAGAGACCATTCCCTACAGAAGGATATCATGCTTGGTAAAGCTGAGGGTCAGTGAAAAAGAGGACGACCTTCAATGAGATGGATTGACACAGTACCTGCAACAATGGGGTTGGGCATGGCAACAATTATGAGGAGGGTGCAGGACAGGGCAGTGTTCCGTTCTGTTGTACAATAGGGCCACCATGAGTTGGAACTAACTCGACAGCACCTAACAACAATTTGACCACCTTTTTAGGTAAGGAAACTGAGGCTCAGAGGGGCAGTAAGCTGTCTGAGGTCACTGTTCAAAAGTGGTAGAGCCCCACTTTCTGGCATAATAAGGCAGCACTTGATGAAGTGTCCCCCAGAGCAATGTTGGTCCTTAAATGCTTAGGAATGAAGAAAAAAGGCGAATCTTGGTGGAACCTTGGAGGATAATAAGTTTGGACAATCATGGTGCAAAGAGCTCACACCCACTGCCATCCTGTCAATGGCAACTCACAACCACCCCATAGAACAGAATAGAACTGCCCCA
>NW_006921796.1:463097-469998 GCF_000298275.1 Orycteropus afer afer | reverse complement strand
ACGACTCCACGGTGATGGTTGGTTGGTTGGTTTTTGGTGCAATCAGGGGTTTCAGCTGATGGTGAGTTTCCTGACATCTGGTTCAGCTCCTTCACACAGGGGATAGTCAGTAGGTATGTGCTGGTTGAAGGAACATGTCACCATATGCAAAAAGCTCACTGCTTGAGGGCAGCCCACGGGGAGTTTGCCCTCTACATCAGATGGAGACCATGGACTTGAGCAGCTCCCCAAATAGGCTGAGCAAATTTCCTGAATCTCCTGAACTCAACCCAATGTTACTTTTTATAACAACACTGAGCTAATGTTTTTATACATATATTTTTCTTTAATTAAAGAAAAAATCCTTCAAATCACTAGGCACTTCCCCAATGCCTCCAGCAATCCAAGTGTTTGTGAACTTGAAACTACATACACAATTTTTTCTCCTAAAACTCTTGATATGAAGAAACCTGGAATTTCAGAATGTCTTCCCAACTGAAATAAACCAGTGTTTCATTCTGAGGGTGCCTGCTGAGAGCCCTGACAAGGACTGTTAGAAAGTCCAAATTATTATGCTGAATTGTTGTTATAATTTTCTCTAGCCATGAGAAGAGTGAGAGAGTTTTAAAAGCAGCTGCCTCTGTGATAGGCCACAGAGTCATTGCTGAAAGAGCCTGACACCTTGACCTTCCTTCCTTGGCAGTGAGGTTCTGTAATGTTGAACTTGTTCTTAGTGGTGGTGGTGGTGGGGCATGGCTGACCACTCAGTGTAGTTGGAACTGGACAGAGAACTTGGCTTAGGATATAACTTGTTGCCAGTGAGTGGATACCAACTCTTAGAGATGCTGTAGGACAGAGTAGAACTGCTCCATAGAGTTTCCAAAGCTATAATCTTTATGACAGCAGGCTGTCACATCTTTCTCTCAGCCATGGAGTGACTTGTAGTTTTGAACCACTAACCTTTTGGTTAGCAGCCAACGGCTTAACCACTGTACCACCAGGGCTGCTTGACTTAGGATACAGACACTTTCATTTCTTGGCTTTGGATATCTCGAAGCCATAGAAAACAATGGACTATGAGGAACTCTGGGCCCTAGAATGATTTGCTGTGTGACCCTGGAATAGTCACTCTACCTTTCTGGGCCTTGGCTTCTTTATTTGTAAAATTAGATGATTGGATCAGAGAGATGGCTTTCCACTTTTTCTTTTTTTAAGTAATGGATCATTTTTCACAAGAAATCAAATTGTACCCAGTTTCCCAGTATATAGAACATAGAGAGTGGAACTGTACCTCCCACCCAGCCCCCACCATCAGCCTGAGTTACTCCTGCAGAGAATGAAATACGCAATGTTGGGATCAAAATCACAAACCTTAGAGCTGGACTCTTTGGGAAAAATATTGAACAATGCAGGAAGGATTGAGAGAAGAGGGAAGGAACACACAGAGTCACTGTACTAAAAAGGATTGGTTGACATTCAACCATTTCAGGAGGGAGTATATGATCAAGGACCAATGGTACTGAAGAAGTCCAAGTTGCACTGAAGGAACTATTAGCAAAACACAAGGCTTGATTGATGGGATACACATTGAGATGTTTCAGCAAATGGATGCTGTGCTGGAAGTACTTACTTGTCTAAGGCAAGAAATTTGGAAGACAGCTAACTGGTCAAGTGACTGGAAGGGATCCACCTTTGTACCCATTCCAAAGAAAGATAACCCAACAGAACTCTGAAATTATCCAACATTATCACTAATATCACACACAACTAAAATTTTGCTGAAGATAATTTAAAAATATTTGTAGCAGTACATGGACAGGGAACTAACTGCCAGAAACTCAAGCTGGGTTCAGAAGAGGTTATGAAGTGAGGGATATCATTACTGATGTCAGATGGATCTTGGCCAAAAGGTGAGAATACTAGAAAGATGTTTACCTGTGTTTTATTGACTATGTAAATATATTCAACTGTGTGAATCATAACAAATTATGGATAGCATTGTGATAAATAGGAATTCTGGAACACTTAATTGTGCTCATGCAGAACTTGTACATGGACCAAGAGGCAGTTGTTTGACCAGAACAAGGGGATACTGTATGGTTTAAAATCAGGAAAGGTGTGCATCAGGACTGTATCTTTTCACCATATTCATTCAATCTGTAGGCAGAGCAAATAATCTGAGAAGCTGACTATATGAAGAATGTGACATCGGTACTGGAAGAAGACTTGCTGAAAGTGAAGAAGGCTTTAAGCACTTACTGATGAGGATGAACAAGTACAGCTTTCAGTATGGATTACACCTCAACATAAAGAAAACAAAAATCCTCACAACTGGACTTATAAGCAATATCATGATAAATAGAGAAAAGATTGAAGTTGTCAGGGATTTCATTTTATTTGGATCCACAATAAACCCCCATGGAAGGAACAGTCAAGAAATCAGATGTCGTATTGCACTGGGCAAATCTGTTGCAAAAGACCTCTTTAATGTTTTAAGGAGCAGAGATGTCATTTTGAAGACTAAGGTGTGCCTGACCCAAGCCCTGGTATTTTCAATCATCTCATATGAATGTGAAAGCTGGACAACGAATAAGGAAGACTGCAGAAGAATTGCTGCATTTGAATTGTGGTGTTAGTGCAGAATATTGAATGTACCATGGACTCCCAGAAGAGCAAACAGATCTGTCTTGGAAGAAGCACAGCTGGAATGCATCTTAGAAGCAAGGATGGGGAGACTTCATCTCTCGTACTTTAGTCTTGTTATCATGAGGGACCATTCCCTGGAGAAGAGTATCATGCTGGTAAAGTAGAGGGTTAGCCAAAAAAAGACCCTCCATGAGATGGATTGACACAGTGACTGCAATGATGGGTTCAAGCATAGCAACAATTGTGAGGAAGGCACAGGACCAGGCAGTGTTTCCTTCTGTTTTACACTGGGTGGCTATGAGTTGGAAGCAACTCGACGGCATGTCACAACAACAGACTAAGGAGACCAGACGGTGCCACAGTTAAGTGCTTGGCTGCTAAGCAAAATGTTGGCAGGTCAAATCTACCTAGCTGCTCCATGGGAGAAAGACCTGGTGATTTGCTGCTGTGAGATGACAGCCTAGAAAACACTATGGGGAAGTTCTACCCTGTCACATGGGGTTGCTATACTTCGGAATCAACTTCATGGCCACCAACACCACCAGAATCACACTGCATTCTGATGTTCCTTCTTGCCAGCTGTGTGACTAACCTCCCTGTGCTCAGATTTCTCAACTGCAAAATGATGATGAGCTTGGTTCCACCTTTGTAGGGATGCTGTGAAGATGTGAGAAGTCATTATATATAAAGTGTTGAAAAGCATGCTGGGCACATCACTTTGCACTACAGGAGTGTCAGGTATCATTAGTAATCTCCACCTTCCCCCTAGGGTTTCCTTTGCTTCTTTAATGTTAAACTGATCAAGTCATTTTTCTCAGAAGAGGGCTACTTTCAGGACCTGTGGTTTAGGGCCATGATTGCATGCTTTTTCCATGGCTCTCGGGTGGTATAAAGTCCCATATCCTTCATTTAATCCTGATTTGCTTCTTTAGTCTCATGTGCTTTACTGGGCTTTGAACTGGTTCTTTCTGGTTCAGTCATGAGTGATGAAGCAAAATCAGGGCAGATCCAAATTTGTAAAATGTGGATGAACTGGTACAGTAACTGGAATGGTAACCAAAATGGGACAAAATATGAGTTCAATGCCCTGGTAGAAACTTAATCTCCCTCTTAGAAATCAAGGGCAGCATGTGTGTTGCATAGCAACCAAATCTCTTGATCAGCAGAGTCAGAAACAACAATGCCCCACTCAAAGATAGCAGCTGACCATGGAGATTCGAATGTGTGTCTTTCTCCACAGTCCTGGCAATAACCCAATGTCCCTCATCAAGCTCCTGAAAGGGCTGATTATTCCTCTTCTGCATCTCCCATTTCAAGGCTTTGGCCTATAATTTTTCCCATTCTGGTAATCATTCCACTTCACTCAAATTTGAAAAATTTGGGTCTGTTCTGATTTCTCTTTGTTGGCGATAACGCAACCATTTTGAACTGGTTCGAGCTCTGGTGGTGTAGTGCCTAAGGCATTTGACTGCAAAGCAGAAGGCAGGCGGTTCTAACCCACCAGCCACTCCTCTCTATAAAGCACAAGTTCTAGAAACAAAACACTATGGGCCTCAACCAGCTCCCTCTTGTCTCTTTGCCTGTGCACCTGCTAACCCTTTAACTGAAATGCCCTCCTTGCCTCTGCTTGCTGAAGGACAGTACATGTTTCAAGCTTCAGTTGAAGCCTCACGTCAGGGGCAGATTCTCAATAAGCAAGGTAAGCACAGGCTTACTTGTGCTTACTTACTAATCTGTGGTGAACAGCTTCCCAAGCACTACAGATTAGTAAGTAAGCACAAATGAGCCCATGCTTACCTTGCTTCCTGGGTACTCCAGCCCTGTCAGGGACTGTATATTTGAAAAGAAGCCTTGATTCTGTAGGAAGGTGCTCTAGGGTTGGGGGAGCCAGCCATACCTAAGAACAGAATCTGTAACGAGGTGAAAAAGTGTGAAATTGTTCATTACAGATTAGTAAGTAAGCACAAATAAGCCCATGCTTACCATGCTTATTGGGTAATCTGACGCTGTCTCACCTCCTCTGGGAAGCCTTCCCTGACACCCCAGGTCATGTAGGCTGCCTCCTCGGCCCATATAAACCTCTGTCATAGCATTTGACATGTGCATCTTCCTGCTAGACTGTAAGCTCCTTATGGGCAGAACTGTGCCTTTTTTATTGTGTGCTTAGTATCTAACAGGAGCTCTCGTAGTGTAGTGCCTACAGCATTTGACTGCTAACCAGAAGGCTGGCAGTTCTAACCCACCAGTCACTCCTTGGAAGGAAGGTTGGGCAATCTACTTCCATAGTGATACCACTTCAGAAACCCAAGGAGGGGTTGCTATGAGTCGGATCCAACTTGATGGCAGTGATTTTGTTTTTTTTCAGTATCTAACTCAGTGCCAGAACATAGCAGCAGGTTAGAAATGTTCGATGGATTAATGAAACAGTATTTATCTCATGTGGATTAAAATCTCCCGACGGCACACAACAACAACAACAACAACAACAAGGAATAACTCTCAGAACTCTCATCGCAGTGGTTTTCAAATTGTGTTTCTCAGAGCACTAGGGTTCCACTAAGGGCTTCAGGGGACATTGTTGGGGAGCCCCCAGCCCCTCACAGTTTTCATAAATAAACCCATACTTCCCAGAGCACATAGATTCATCTTTGAAAAAAAGTCACTTTGGGTGTCATGCACAAGCACTGGGCCTCCAGCTGGGGGGTCCAGGGGTGTCCTGCAGTTCCTGCTGGGTGCACTGGGCCTTCGCGCGCCTCTTTGTCGCTTTGCAGCAGTAGGGAAAACCACACCAGCTCGCAGACTGGTTGCTAGGATTAAATCATCATATGCTAGGGCTCCACCATCATGCATGAGACAAAGCCTAAATAAACTACACCAATGGTGAAAATGGTGACTAATTTCCAGGCAGTCAAGTGGGGCTGGCCTCCTTCTGACTTTTGATCTTGAACCAGGAGAGAGCTCACTTGTTTAGAATGAGCATTGCTCCCTTGGGCCCGGTAGTTCTGAAATTCTAAAGCACTTCAGACTCCTCGAGAGCGTGATAAATGCATATTCTGGGCCTCTTTGCAGAGAGTCTGGTTTAGAGGGTCTGCAGGTCCAGGTCTGTATTTCAGACAAGTGCACTTGATCCAACAATTCCACCCCTAGGTATAAACCCAAGAGAAAGGAAAACACCAGCCCACACAGGAACATGTACACACATGTTCATAGCAGTGTTATTCACAAAAGCCAAAGAAGGAAACAATTAAATGCCCATTACTGAATGAAAGGATAACCCAAATGTGGTATATTCATACAATGGAATATTACTTGGCCATAAAAGGGAATGAAGTTCTGATACATGCTACAACATGGATGAAACTTGAAAACATGCAAACTGAAAGAAGCCAGTCACAAAGGATCATATATCATATGATTCTACTTATCAGAAATGTCCAGAATAGGTATTTCTATGGGGACAGCAGAGAGAAAGGTTGCTTGGGACTGGTGGAAAGGGCACTGGGTAGCACAGTAGTTAAGTGCTCGGCTGCTAATTGAAAAGTCTGCAGTTTGAACCCAGGAGCCATTCCATGGGAGAAAGACGGAGCAGCCTGCTTCCATAAAGATTACAGCCTTGAAAACCCTGATGGGGGCAGTTCTACTAGGTCCTACAGGGTCAATACAGGGTCACAATAGGGTCGTTATGAGTTAGAAACAAGTCAACACAAACAATCTTGGCTTTTGGTTTTAGGACTGGTGAGGATGAGAGCTGAAGGGTCCGGGGTTTCTTCCTGAGGTAAAGAAAATGTTCTGAAATCCACTATAATGAACGCACTTATTTGTGAATACACGAAAAATCCTGAAATTGTACACTTTAAATGGGTGAACTGTATAGTATGTGAATTATATCTCAATAAAGACGGTACTAAAAATAAATGGTCTCTGAGGGATATGGGAGACCCTGCTGTTTGAAAAACACTCCCTGGTTCCCTATTTAAGCTGTGCTAGGTTCACAGGGGTATAGACTGCCCCTTCCTGGCCTCCAAAGTTGGAAACCCCCATTACCAGAGATTTCTTCCAGAAATCCTCACACGATGCTTCTGGTTAAGATTCTCTACATTTTCCAGATGTACAATTTGAGGCACAAAGCTGTGGAGGGACTTGAATCCTGGTCAGTATCCTATCCAGTAGACTGGTGGTCCCCAAACTCTTTTGATCAGGAATCCTATTAAAAAGATTTGAGACTCACTCAACCTGTGACTAGTTATTTGTTTTCTTATTGACTTGAAAATTATAC
>NW_006921796.1:443773-461917 GCF_000298275.1 Orycteropus afer afer | reverse complement strand
GGAGGGGCTCTCTCTATCAGTCCCAGAAGCTACAACTGAGAATACAGGTCCTCTCTCTCCATCGTGCAAATGCTTCATGCACCAGGCTGCTAACCAAAAAGTCGAAAGTTTGTGTTCACTCAGAGGTGCGTCGGAAGAAAGGCCTGGCAATCTACTGTTGACACATCAGCCACTGAGGAGTCTACAGAGCACAGTTCTGCTCTGACACACATGGGGTTGCCATGAGCTGGAATCAACTTGACGGCACCTGGTTGGTCCTTTAGATACCAGGTGGCAGCTATTTTGCCAGATGAGCATCAGGGCCCCTAGGGGCTGCTTTTCAGCAGGCCCTGGCTCCGGAGAACCCTCCTCAGTGAAACCCTTGCAGCCCTAACAAGCAGGGAGCTTGCAGGGCTAGTGGACAGAAAGACAGATGCTCACAGACCCAGACACATGCTCAGGAAACAGAGCAAACCGCTGGGCAGATTATTTCTGTTTTCCCCTCACCACCACCGAGCAATCAATGACATTCCTTTCCCTCCTAAACAAACACGTTTGTGTACTGGAGCCTGCCAGGAAGTGAAGAAACCCCCTTTGGAACAGCACAGGGGCCTCTGCACTGCCTGCCTCCTCCCTCCTCCCATTCCTGCGGAGGCTGCATGGGGCCTCCCAGTGCTGAAGCCTGACGATTTTCTCCTCATTTTCTGCCTGTTCCCGGAAAGGGGAGGGAGGGGGAAGGAACTCGGTTCAGGCTTCTCTTTGGAATCATTGAGACTCTGTGCATACCTCCGACGTCTCTCTCAGCCCCAAACCCAGCTCAGTTTTTGAGAAGGATTTCAAATGTGACGGTAACGAGGTGTGCGGGAGAGCAGAGGCTTCCTGTTCTCGGAGGAAACACAGAGAGGCAGCTTTGGGAGGGGGCTCAGAAGTACAAACGGGCATTTCGATAGTGACATGCCTTCCCTCAGAACATTCTGCACAGAAAAGTTAAGAAGGCAAGGCTCCTTATCCTTCCTAAAGGCAACCAACGGTTGAAAGAACACTGCCTCAAAGGGGCAGAAAAATACCTCCCTGCCTCCTAAGCTGCCTTTTTGAACTATTTGCTCTGGAAGTAACATGTGCTTTCATGTTTGTGAGGCCAAATGACATTTCTAAAATATGAATTGATACATATTTTGTCCACCCTGGTATGTCCTTTCTGTCTTGAGACCCTCCCCAGTTTGGGCCGCATTGTAGATTGAGTTCTTTGCCAGCACTGTGCTTTGAATGCATCAATTCTTCCTCCATTTTCCTTTCTCATTGTTTATTATATGTTGAAATGTATATTGAATATACAGGGGACAGCTGGAGAATGAACAAATCAGTCTTAGAAGAAATGGAGCACAGTTGTGCTCCAGGATGTTCCTTAGTAACAAGGACGGTGAGATTTCAACTTGTTTACTTTGGACATATCATTGGAAAGATGAATTGCTAGCAAAGACATTGTGTCTGGTACAGTAGAGGGTGAGCAAAGATGAGAGAAACCCACAGTGACATGGGTTGACACACAACTGCAACCATGGACTCAGACAGTAGGGATCATGAGGATGGTGCAGGATCGGGTCCTGTCTGATTCTATCACATAAAGGCAGGTACCACGAGTTGGAGCCAACTTGATGGTAACGAGGAGCAACAACAACATGGGATGAATTATGTCTCCATAAAAGATAAGGAGCCCTGGTGGTGCAGTGGTTAAAATGACAAGTTGCTAACCAAGCAGATGGAAACCGCCAGCTGGTCTGTGGGAAAAAGATGTGGCTTTCTGCTTCTATAAAGATCTATAGTCTTGGAAACCTTATAGGGCAGGTCTCCGCTGTCCTTTACAGTTGCTATGAGTTGGAACTGACTCATTGACAATGGGTTTGGTTTGGTTTGAAAAGATAAGTTGACGTGCTAAGTCTTGTACTTGTGAATCTGACCCTATTTGGAAATAGAGTCTTGGAAGATGTTATCAGTTAAGTTAACATAAAGTCATAGTGGAGTAATGTGAGTCCTATTCCTATATGAGTGGTGTATAAAAGAGGAGAAGAAAAAGGTGACGTGATGATGAAGCTGCAATTGGAGGATTTCTGGGAGCTACCAGAAGCCAGGAGACAGGCATGGAACAGTCTCTTGGAGTTCTCAGAAGGAACTGAGTAACAGAAGGTTACTCAGGGTAACATGGCCGATACCCTGATTTGGACTACTTGCCTCCAGGACTGTGAGACAATACATTCTGCTCTTTAAATCCACTCACTTGTCCATTTGTTATCGCAGCCCTAGTACACTAAGACAGGCCACTGAGTCGTTCTATAGACAGTGCCCTAGGGATGGAATATGACATCAGAAAGCAGAGAGCAAAGGAAGCCCTTTTTGGATTTTGAGTTTCAAAAGCTTAAGATTTTAGGAAACGTAGAAGGACTCTGGGTACAGTAGGCTATAGATTTTGGAGAAATAGGGGAATGAGAGCAAAGCTTCTCACCTTTGAGATAAGAAAAAGATTCCCCTACCTGGGGGAAAGGGGAGATGTGAGGGTAAGTCCGTAAAAGTAGAAACTTTTGGGGGAGATAAGGATACTTTTGGCATATGAGTCCTGGGATAGGTAGCAAACTTCAAGGAGGATGGTTTTGTGAGGTTTAGGCATGCAGAGGACCCATTCCCCTACAAAGAACTATATCACTAGGAAGAAACCAAGATTCCAAAGAAAAAAATAATTGTATGAATTGGCTATGTGGATGGAACCTCCCCAATGGAATTTCCTGTACCTGATATAGTATGACACAGGGTAAACAAACAAACAAACAAAAAACGAACTCACTGCCATTCAGCCAGATGCAACTCATAGTGACCCCTCCTTGGGTTTCTGAGGTGGTATCACTATAGAAGTCGATTGCCCTATCTTCCTCCCAAGGAGTGGTCGCTGGGTTTGAACCACCAGCCTTCTGGTTAGCAGTCAAATGCCTTAGGCACTATGCCACCAGAACTCCTATGATGCAGGGTAGTGGTGGTTAAATGGTAGAATTCTTATCTTCCGTGAAGAAGACCCAGTACAATTCCCCAATGCACCTCATTGCAGCCACTCATCTGTCTGTCAGTGGAGGCTTACATGTTGCTATGATGCTAAACAGGTTTCAGTGGAGCTTCTAGAGTAAGATGCTCTAGGAAGCAAAGTGTGATGATTTATTTCCAAAAATTAGCCAATGAAAACCCTATGGATTATAATAGCCTGCCTTGCATCTGGTTATGGGGATGACACAGGACCAGAAAGCATTTTGTTCTCTTGTACTTTGATTCACCAGGAGTCAGGGCCCAATTTAATGTCAACTAACAAACAATAAGAACAATGTGGTGTGAGGATAGCAGAAAGATTCCTGTGTATCCAGGAGGGGCACAGAAGTAGCCCAGAGATCTGAAAGTAACCCTTAGTATGGAATTGATGGCTGACTCAGCAACAACCTGTGTGGACCATCAACTGAGGACCACAGGATGATGGATGTCTCAATGGATGCCACTTGGATCAATGACATTAACTGTTCCTTCCCGATACCCTGGAACTAAAGCTCCCCCAAATTTAGGCTTGACACTTGGGGAAAAGGGAGAAAACCCCAAAGTGACTGAGTGTTACTCACCCTAATGCCTGAAACAGGGAGCTCTGGTGGCATAGTGCCTAAGGCATTTGACTGCTAACCAGAAGGCTGGCAGTTCAAACCCACCAGCCACTCCTCGGAAGGAAGATGGGGCAATCTACTTCCATAGAGATACTGCCTCAGAAACCCAAGGAGGGGTCACTATGAGTCAGATCCGACTCAATGGCAGTGAGTTTGGTTTGGTTTGGTTTTGAATGCCTGAAATAGAAAATAAATTGAATCATAGAAAAATCAAGTTACATTTCTTGTATCAGAGTCCACTTGGCATGGTGAGATGAGATTCTTACTTCCATGCTTGTAAAGCATTGGAAGTTTTGATAAAGATTGACATCTGACTTTTAAACATTTCTGGAGTATTCCTTTGTGCTAGATGTTTTTCAGATAATGGGTAAAGATGGAGCAGAATGCATTATAATAGGTGTCCCAAGAAGGTTGCAAGTACAATGTTGCAGAATCAGGAAGATCTTAAGAAGGTCTTCCCAGGCCCTATAAACTATGGGTATGAGGACAGCAGAAGTTTTGACAAGTTCAAGTGAAGAACAGAGGCATTCGTTATGGAACTGCCTTTGTGGACAGCAATTGAGAAACAAACAGTAGGAAGAGTGGAAGGGGATATTGCAGGAACACAGGAACAGCAAATAACAATGCCCCTCTCCCTTGTGGTTGTATTTTGGAGGAGACATGCCAATGGTGGCTATTTCAGGCTGAGCAGTCAATGTGCATGGAGATCTGTTAGGTTTATAGGAGAGATTTTGGTGAGCAGTTCTGCACAGATATTAAGTCATCAGCATCAAAGACAAGGGCTGACTCCTCTGAAACCTCCCTGCCTTGCTTGGCTGCTGGGAACTGACTGAATCTTCCTGGACTTGAATGAGCCCAGTTCTGTATATCCCTGCAACTGCCAAAGGCTTTGGGACTGAGTCTGGACATCTGTTTTGTGCGTCTGCGTTTTGTCCCTTCTGTTATTCTCTATGTTGTAAGAGAACTGGCCTTTACCCTTGGAAGATACCATCAAGAACACCTCTTCCCACGCACTATGAGCACCAAATACCATGGGGTCAGCAGAGGAGGTATTATGGGTTGAATTGTGTCCCTCTGAACCATACGCTGATGTTGTAACCCCTGGTACATGTGAATGTGACCTTGTTTGGAAAAAAGGTCTTGGAAGATGTTATGAGTTAAGGTAACATGAGAGCATTTTGGATTAGGGTATGTACAAATTGAATATAAGTAGTGTCTTTGTAAAAGAGAAGACGAGACACTCATCTTTGAGTGACAGATGACAGAGGGAAGAAAGCCATGTGAAGACAGAGACAGACACTAGAGTGATACATTTACAAACCAAGGAATGCCATGGATTGTCAGGAACTACATAAGCTGGAAGAGGCAAGGGAGCACCTTCTCCTAGAGCCTTCAGAAGAACACGGCCCTGCTCACACCTTGATTTTGGACTTCTAGCCTCCACAACTTTGAGGCAGTACTTTTCTGTTGCTTTAAGCCACTCAGTTTGTGGTACTTTGTTTTGGCAGTCCTAGGAAACTAAAGCATGAGAGGTTGGCAGGCCTCCAAGAAGGTCCCTTGGTGGTCTTCTCCCAGAATCTACCCCTCAGTGGCCCACCTCCATGGCATATAAGGCAGGGCTGAAATTCCTAGTGGTCCCTGTGATGATTTTTGGTGAGACTTGGACATAGCATCAAATAGATTGAAGCACATGGTAAGAAAATTTTTCCCTTTTCCATGATCTTTCTGGGAGCTCTGATAGCATAGTGCCTAAGGCACTTGAGTGCTAACCAGAAGGCTGGCAGTTCAAACCCACCAGCCACTCCTCGGAAGGAAGATGGGGCAATCTACTTCTGTAGTGATACTGCCTTGGAAACCCAAGGAGAGGTGGCTATGAGTCAGGTCAGACTCAACAGCATATAACAACAACAACAACATGATCTTTCTAGCCTTTGGAGTCTCTGGGAGAGTCTCAGTTTGATGTTACCACATCTTTACTGCTTCCCCAAGATATGCAAGCCTCTGTTTTTTCTTGTAGCTCATAGCAGGCAAGAGTAGCTAGCAAGAATTAATAATGTTGCTTTGTTTCTACAAACCTTTTTATGGGTACCTTCTTTTATTTATGGCAAGTGATCATTGTTTTCCATTTATGTTAGTCATATACAGTTTCTTTCAAAATGCAGTCATGTTATAATGGAGCAAAGGAAAGTCAATAGTTACACGAATTATAATGTAGATGGTACCTAAATATGGTAAAAATGATAAAAGTTATGATAAATGATTGAAATTCAGGAAACTCAATTTTTTTTTTTTTGTTTTTTTACTTGAAGTTATAGTTACAGTAAAAATCTTGCCCTTTAATGGAATGGATGCACTATTGGGGCAAAATACCTGTTTTTAAGATTTGGCTTTGTAAAAGCCATCTTTGGCACGTATTAGCTATATGACTCTGGGCAGATTGATTATCCTCTCAAAGCCTTGGTTTTCTTATCTGAAAAATGGGATCATATTGGTACCCATCTTGTATAGAGAGACTAAATGATACAAGACAAGATGCAGACTGAACACAAAGCCTGGTGCACAGTGAACACTAGTGTGAGCAAGTATGATTGTTGTGGTTAGAAAAGCATTCTTTGAACTCAGAGGTGCCACTCAACAGTACCATTTTCCAAAACCCATAAGCGTGAGTTTCCCATTTTTTTCTCATAGTGAGTATTGATGGGAATGAAGGGAAACTAAGGGCCCCTGGATACTAAGCAGAGTTGGCACTAAGAAAATAAATATTTCCTGACCATCTATTATGGTAGGCTGCATCATTATTCCTAAATCTGCACCTCTCTCTGAATCAATACCTTTTGCCAAGTGACTTTGTAGTTTCTCCCACTAAAGGAGTTATTTACTTCTCCTGTACCTTGACTTTGGACTGGGCCATGCAACTTGCTTTTGTCAATGGGATACTAATAGACGTGATGCAAATAGGGGCTTAAACTATGCTTGCACATTTGTCCTCTTGTACTTCTGCAATTGCCATGCTGAGAACATGTTCCAGCTAACTTGCTGGTCCCCTTGGAGCCAAGCCCATCTAGGTCTAGCTTAGATCAGCTAGCTCCTACCCAATCAATAACATCAAGAAAAATGTTGGTGTTTTAAGCAACTGAGATCTAGGGTGGTTTGCTATGTCATTATTGTGTCAATAGATGTTGATGACCTCTACTAAACACTAGCAACAGGTACTTTCATATTGTTGTTGTTAGGTGCTGTCCAGTTGGTTCCTATGCATAGTGACCCCATGTGTTACAGAGTAGAACTGCTCCATAGGGTTTTCTTGGCTGCAATCTTTATGGAAGCAGATTGTCAGATCTTTCTCCTATGGAGCCACTGGTGGGTTCAAACTACGAATCTTGGGTTAGCAGCTGAGCACTTAACTGTTGCACCACAAGGGCTCCTATATTTTCATCTAACCAAAAAAAAAAAAAAAAAAACAACAAAATCACTGCCATGGAGTCGGATTCGAGTCATAGCGACCCCTCCTTGGGTTTCTGAGGCAGTATCACTACGGAAGTAGATTGCCCAATCTAGGCTGTTTAATTTAATCCTAAAAATATCTACTTACTAACAAGGAAACTGAGACTTTGAGAAAGCTCTACTGGTCCAAGGTCACACAAAATGAAACAACAGAGCTTGGAGGCAACCTTGCTCTGTTTGACTCCCAGAACATAGTGTTCTTTCTACTCCCCCTGAAAGAAAGGGGTGGTGGAAGGGATGGGAGGCCATATGACAGGCTTCATAGCTTGGTCTCAGGCTAGTCCCATCTATAGTCATCCCTGAGATCTAAGGCTTTGAACCAGTTCAGTGATGGTCAATGCAGTGAAATCAGAACAGATCTGAATGTGTAAAATGTGTGTTGGAAAGATAACCGGAATGGGAAAAATTACAGGTTGAGGCCCTGGAATGAGACACTCAGAAGAAATGTAGGGAGCCCTTTTAAGAGCCTGATGGGGGGACTGGATTATTACTAGAACTACGGAGAGCAACACACATTCAAAGCAGCGTGGCCAGCCACCATCTTTGAGCTGGGGCACTGTTGTTTTCACCTCTGCTGGTCAAGAGATTTGGTTGCTATGCAAGATGCATGGTGCCCTTGTTTTCTAAGAGGGAAATTAAGTTTCTAGAGGGCATCAACCCATATCCCCTTCCTGTTATCAATCTGGTACACCCACATTTTACACATTTGGTTCCTTTCCAGTTTCATTTCATTGGCCGTGACTGAACTGGGAAGAACTGGTTTAAAATCTTGCTGAGACCACACTAGCCAAGATCATAAATCTAGGATTGTGACATCACAGAATGACTCAGGCAGGAGGTAGTAGGGCAGGGAAGCCCTAGTGTGGGGCTGCCCAGTTATAAAACCTCAGTCTAAATAGGGATAGGGCGGTAACATTAGTAGACAGGGCTGGGTCACAGAATTGGGTGGTTTGGTTCAATAATAATTTGAACTCTATTTTGGAAAATATTTTCCCAACTGTCTCACTGAGTCTTCTGGGAATGAGAAATTTGTGGGGACAGCCAACAGGGAAGGCTGACTAGGTGGAGAAGGGGATCATGATCATCAAGGCTTGATTTCATAAAATTCAGGACCTCAGATGTTCTTGGTACAAACTCTTAGTCATCTTTTAGAACTCCTCCCCCAACTCCCCTGCACTGTGAATTGTCCGTGTCTTGTCAAGACGACCCAAGCCCAAAGCTCTCTATACATTCTTCAATGATTATAACAGCCAACATTTATTGAGCACTTACTAAGTACCAGGCACTATTCTGACCATTTTACACTTTTATTTACATCCTAAATCCTCGCAATAACCATAAATGTGAAACACTCTTATTATCCTCATTTTACAAATGAAGGTACAAAGAAGGTGAAAAGTCTAAAAGTCTAAAGTCACACAGCTAGTAAGAGACAGAGCTGGGATGAAAACTCTGACTCTAGGATGTATGCTAGTAATCACCATGTCATGTGCTTATTACATGGCATCACAATGATCGATTGCTAAATGAGATAGTGCATATCAAGCACTTAGCTCATTGCCTAGTATTAGAGAGAGGCCAAAAACGTTATTATAATAACACCACCAATTGCCATTGAGTGATTTCTGACTCATGGCAACACCACGTGTATCAGAGTAGAATTGTGCTCCGTAGGGTTTTCTATTTCTGATTTTTCAGAAACAGATCACCTGTCCTTTCTTCTGAGGTGTAACTCATTGGGTTCCAATGTCCAACCTGTCAGCATGAATCATTTGTATCCCCAAAAGAGCTCTGGTGGCATAGTGCCTAGGCATTTGACTGCTAACCAGGAGGTTGGCGGTTCAAACTCACCAGCCTCTCCATGGAAGGAAGATGGGGCAACCTACTTCCATAAAGATTTATTGCCTTGGAAGCTCAATGGTGGTCACTATGAGTTGGAGGCCACTCAATGGCAGTGAGTTTGTTTTTTGGTTTGCAGGACTATATTATAATAACAAATATTATTATAATGATAATTTTATTTTATTACCTTATAAGAGCTGCTTCCAGCTTTCTGCTGAGGTGGTTAAGTCTTTATGCGGAAAGTACTTTGGTAACTGGTTGGGATAGATGAGCTTTCTGAGGGCGAGGGGATCAGTGGAAGCCAATACTCACAGGCAGTAGGGACCACTCTGTGTAGAACAGGGAGCAGCAATGGGAGCTCTTGGCAATATGAGAGGAGTGGGAGGAACAGAGATGGAAGAGTGGAGAAGGCAACGGAATGGAGGAAGGCTCTGCTTCCTGATTCCTTCCCAGGGCGTTACTGAGGTGGTTAGTGAGTGTACTGAACACATTGTCTTTGGTGGGAGAGATTTTTGATTGTGATGGGAGCAGGAACGGTGGCTGAACTTGATGTGGGGGCTGATGTGTTGTGGAGAGATGCCTGTGAGGAAGTCAGTGATCCAAAGTGTGGATTCAAGAAAAGATGAGCCTCCCAGGGATTAGCAAAAATCTGACGGGGGCAAGAGATTATCTTCAGATCCTAAGGGATCGGGAGGTCTCAGCTGGCATCTAGGTAAAGTTGTTATTACCAATGTAATTAACATTTCTCGTTCCCTCCATACAATGCCTATTCCTGGGAGATACAGCTGAGGTTGGCTCATTCATTTCAGGTTGCCCAGGGTCAGCTCAGTGCTTGAAAGACAGTAGGGCCTCACACACGCTTCTTAATCAAATGAATGAATGAGAAGGCTTTGAACTGAGGATTGTCATGACTGCTTAGATGGATGCCAATGCAGCAGCCATTCACAATATCTCATTGATTAAGAGCATGTTTCAGACATTTCAGTTGCTAAAATGCAAAATCACGGACTTGCTTGCCACATTCCTGACCTGCTCCATGCTGCCCCACCAAATTCCGTATCTAGGCTCATTCCTTGGACTTGAGTCAGGTGCGTGGTGAGGTATAGGCCTGTGGCTGCCATATGTCCTCCTGACTTGGGCTGATATTAGAGCTAACGTTCTTTCTGGGGGCGCAATTTTGTCCCTCAGCAGATATTTAGCAATCTCTAGAGGCATTTTTGTTGTTACCCCTATGGGAGGGTGCTACTGGCATCTAGCATGTAGATGACAGGAATATTGCTAAATAGCCTATCTTGCATAGGACAGTCCCCTACAACAAAGAATGATCCAGCCCAAAACGTCAATAGTGTGAGGTTAGAAAGCCTGCACTAGGGTGTAGTGGTTAAGAGCTTACTTGCTGGAATTTAAGAGAACTGGGTTGAGTCCAGGAGCCCTGTGGCACAATAGTTAAAACACTGGACTGATAACTGAAAGCTTGGTGGTTTGAACCCATCAGCTACTCAGTGGAAAGAAAGTGTGATTGTCTGCTTCCGTAAAGAGCCTTGGAAATTCCATGGGGGCAGTTCTACTCTGTCCTACCAGGTCACTATGAGTCGGAATTGTTTTGATGGCGTGGGTACAGTTGTTGGTTTAGGTTGAGTCCAGACTCTGCCACTTACTTTAAGACAGAGACTGTAATTGTATGTCCCTTTAGGATCATCAAGAGGATTCAATTAGTTGTGAATGCTTGCTCTGCCTCAGAACTGGCTTCTGCCATCCTCCCGCCATCTCACCCCAACACACACACACACTCAATGTGGAACAGACAACCAGGGTGTTCCATGGCCCATGGACAGACCTTGCGTGTGTTCAGGTACCTCCAAGTCTGGAGAAGCAAGTCCCATGCTCTCTAGGCCTTCAGTGCACCTGAGTTTGGGGTGTGAGCCCCTTTTCTGGAAGTGACTAATTGCTTTGCTTTGTCTTATACTCTGGGAAGTTCATTTTGCAGCATAACATGATTATAAATGCAAATGGTTGTATGCAACTAGGCAAATAAGGTTTATATAAAACTGTGGTTTTACTAAAGGAAACATTTTTAGGGGGAGGAAACCAGGCAGCTCTATTCGAAGCAGGAGCAGCTCAGACTTATGGAATTTATGCTATAGAAATGTACTGCATATCGACAAAATGTTAGTGGGGGAAGTGATGTCAGAGACCAACTTGTCAAGTCCCCTCCTTTTACATCTGAGAAACTGAGGCCCAGAGGGAGGAGAAACTTCTTTAGGGTCATTCCCTTATAACTGGCAGTGAGGAAATCAGAACCGAAGGCACCCAAAACCTAGTGTAGGCTGGTTCCACCCCACCATGCTGCCTCTCGTTAAAGGGAGTCCCTATCAGGTTAAATGTCAAGGGAAAGATGATTTCTCCCTAAGTTTTAAGCTCAACCTTCACACTAAACAGTAATTTGATTTCCAGAATCATCTCCTGCCATAGGTCTTTAATTATGTACTTCTTTTTTCATCTCTTGGCCTAGAGGCAATATTGAAGCAATTCCCTCTGTGGGCCCCTGTCTCCATACATAAACACATGTCTACCATATACACACAGGCATACACATTTGTCATTCTTTCCCAGAATGACTTAATGATTTCCATGTAACCAATATGTTGCAGCTGTTGGCTTCCTTCAGGCTGAAGCACTCAGAAAATCATGGGTTATCAAGTTGCCTTCCCACCACTGCCTTTTCCCAGCCCCAGCACTCTTTTTTTTCCCCTTCCCTTTTAAACAAACAAACAAAAAAACATTGCCGTGTTGTTGACTCTGACTCATAGTGACCCCATGTGTTACAGAGCAGAACTGCTGAACAGGGTTTCCTTGGCTATAATCTTTACGGATACAGGTCACCAGGACTTTCTTTCATGGCACCACTGAGTGGGTATGAACAGCCAATCTTTAGATTAGGGGTAGAGGTAAAAAAAACAAGGTAGGAAAAGATACTGTGACCCTACTTTGAACCAAATCCAGAGGGGAGGGCTATAGGGACCAGGCAGACACTGTATTTTCAGGGAGGTGTTCAGTAGAAGAGAATTCTCATTTGTTTACACATAGTAGGCAGCTTCCAATCAGAAGATGTGAGAGGTGAGAGGCTGGGGGTCAGGTAGCAGGAAGTGGGCTTTAGGGACAGGCATGTGGTTGAGTGGAACTGGTCAGAAAAACTTGGGACACAAAGACTTGGGTTCAATGTTAACTATGTAGCTGTGTGACCTTGAAAAAATCGCTCAACCTCTCTGAGCCTCAATTTTCAATCTGCAAATATTACCTGTGCTCATCAGGCTATTGACGGTTCAAATGGGTACTCAATAAAGGTAGTAGCTAAGGCATTTGACTGCTAACAAGAAGGCTGGTGGTTCAAATCCATCACTCACTCCTCAGAAGGAAGATTGGGCAATCTACTTCCATAGAGATACCACCTCGGAAACCCAAGGAGGGGTTTGAATTGACTCAACTGCAGTGAGTTTGTTTTTTTGGTTTTTCTTCTCTCTCTCTGCTTCCTTTTAGTTCCTTGTCTCTGGCCCATGGAATATAAGAAGTAGGTCTATTCAGTGAGTAAGTGCCACTGCATAATTGGCACTTGCTTGACTTTGACATGGACTTCCTCCAGAGACTGCTTACCTGGGCCAGGTGCAGAAGTCCTTCCTTCTCTGGATTTAAGGCCAGCCACAGTGGGTGGCTATAGCCCCCAGGATGTTTTCTGCTAGGCCCATGCCTGAGAGATCAAGACTGGTCACAACAGCCAGGTAAGTCAGCCAGGAGCCACCTGTTCCTTCCGGTTGGCCTAAAGCACAGCTGTCTCATGTTCCCCACTAAACCCCACTCCTTTCCCTCTTGTTCTCAGCTCCTTTGTCCTGACTGCTTTGGGTCTAGACTGTGCTATTAGTCTCAACTCCAACCTGCTCCCTCTGCCACATTCAGCTTCTCGAAGTCTTCTTCAACCAAATCTGTTTTTAAGAAATATGTCAATGGTGATCAATTACCCAGGTGCCATCAAGTTGATTCCAACTCACAGTGCCCCACGTGTGCAGAATAGAACCATGCTCCATAGAGCTCCACAGCTCCAAAGGCTGTGACCTTTCAAAAGAAGATTGCCAGGACTGTCTTCATAGGTACCTTTGAGTAGGTTCAAACTGCCAACCTTTAAGTTAGTGGTCAAGTCCTTAACAGTTTGCCCTATCCAAGGACTCCTTGTTGATGTTAGATGCTGTTGAATTGGCTTCAATTCATAGCGACCCTACATACAACAGAACAAAGCACTGCTCAGTCCTGCTAGTGACCAGAGTAGTACTGCCCCATAGGGTTTCCAAAGCTGTAATCTTTAAGGAAAGCAGCCTGCCACACCTTTCTCCTGCAGCTCAGCTGGAAGGAGAATCAAACCACTAATCTTTAGGTTAGTAGCTGAGCACTTAACCACTGTGTCACCCTAAAATCAAGTTCCTTGGCTCTATATTCAAAGCCTCAGGCTTATCCCCATCTGGTCCCCTTTATGTCCCCTATATTCCATCTAAGGAGCTCTGGTGGTGCAGTGCCTAACGCATTTATTTGACTGCTAATCAGAAGGTTGGCGGTTCAAACCCAAGCCAGTCCATGGAAGGAAGATGGGGCAATCTTTCTTTGTAAAGATTTACCATCTCAGAAACCTAATGGGGGTTGCTATGCATTCTCATGTCTAAGCCTTTCCCCGGGAGCCCTGGTAGCATAGTGGCTAAAGCACTTGACTGCTAACCAGAAGGCTGGCGGTTCAAACCCACCAGCCACTCCTCGGAAGGAAGGTTGGGCAATCCTACTTCCGTAGTGATACTGCCTCGGAAACCCAAGGAGGGGTCGCTATGAGTCGGGGCCAACTCGACGGCAAATAACAACAACAACAACAACAAGCCTTTCCCCAGCTGAGTTAACCATGGAAGGGCCTCACTCTCCCTCCACATTTTGACATCCTGCTTTTTGGTCAATACCTAGTTCAAAGCCAGCTTCCCCAGAGTGTTGCCCAAGCCTCTCCTGCTAACTCAACAACTGCCCAGCTGCTCTTTGCTGGGGGCCCGGGGCCCACCCTCTGGAGCTTCCCAAGGCCCGTCCCTTACTCCTTCAACATTTTTCACTTTCTACTTTATATTGTACATATCTGTGTATGTAACAAGGAGCCCTGGTGGCACAGTGGTTAAGTGCTTGGCTGCTAATGGAAAAGGTGGTTTGAACCCATCAGTTGGTCTGGGGGAGAAAGATGTGGCATTTGGCTTCTGTAAAGATTTACAGCCTTGAAACCCTATGGGGCAGTTCTACTCTGTCCCAAAGGGTAGCTAGGGGTTGGAATATACTCGATGGCATAAAACCACAACATAACCAGGGCCAGGCCTTTTGAAACACAATAATGTGGAACAGTCTTATCTTGTCTGCATTTCCTTGGGAACCTCCCTTCCTTTCAGTTCAGCATGTGCTTGTCTTGGGGAGGATGAGGTCTATGACAGCAGTAAGGTAAGGAAGGATAGGGGATCAAGATTCAACATTTAACCTTCAGAGTGGGAGTTTTTGAATCTGTAACAAGACTACAGTCTTAAGGAAAAACAGAATTTCTCATTTATTTTCACTGTTTTTGACATCTGGAGAGCCAGGCCTGGAGGACCAGGAAGCAAAGTTTCTTCTATAGGGTAGAGTGGGAATGTCTCCTGCTGTTCAGGCTAAACCATGAAGCCAAACGACCATGTTATAGGAAGTCCATGTCAGAGAGGATGAACAGTAAAGGCAGCCTTTTGTGTGGCAGGGGTTTGTGGGAAGAAGAAAGGGAGAGGGAGAAAGAAGCAGAGGGAACTGCCAGTGAGAAGCCAGGGTGACAGCATTATCTCTGTGCTGAAGTCCCAGCTCAGGGACTTCGGTGAGTTGAGAAGAAAGCTCATGAGGTGGAGTAGGGGCTTCTCTCCCATTCTTACTTGGAATTCTGGGAAAAGATCATTTCACAGGCATCTTCCCCCACACCCAGTGTCAGTCTAAGTTGGAGAGAGTCTGTGTTTGCTCTCCTGAGCCACTCTTAAGCCCCTGAGGGTGACTCAGAAGTTAGCTAGGACTCAGGCTAGTGTGTTTGTTGGCCAAGGAAGATTCCTGCCACCAGGACCAAGTAACCTTTCAGCTGGGGCCCATTCACAACAGGCTGCCTGGGCTGGAAACAAATAAGAGCCCAAGCAGACCCCAGGGGTGTTGGCAGCATCAGCTAGAACAACGTGGGACTTGGTCAGCAAGGGCAGCAGGCCATGTTCCCTGGGAGCCTTGCTGGTACAGAGAGGACAGACAGTCCAGGAGTTGTACCCCAGTTGCATCAGCTGAATCTCCAGGCATGACCAGACAATTGCTCCTCAGTGGATGCCAGCCAAAATTCAGACCTACAGCCTCCCAGTGGAGACTGGGGAAGGACCGTTATGAGGTCCAGAGACCTCCACCCACCTTCTCCTCACCACTCCTAATGCCCAAAGACACAGCAAGCCTCTGTGAGCCCAGATAGTATCTTGGGGAGGAGAGTGGAGGAGGGGTAGAACTTTGAAAGACTGAGCACTCATCTGAAGAGACCAAGCCATCCAAAAGAGCTAATTCCCCCAGCTCTGCTGGGGGGTTCGACCTAGGATAGAACGAATTCCCACACTGAAAGGAGACTATTCAAACCAGAAGAGACAGAGATGCTATTAACTGACTAGTCTAAGTTTCTCCAGCATCTGTGGGGTGAGGATGCTTACGAAATTCTAGAAAATCAAGAAATGAAATTTTCTTTGGACATCTGAGTACAGCTAGAACTCTACCACCCTGATACAGAGTTATTCTAATTGGTGCATAATAAATCTTTATGAAGGAATGGATAGAAGCATTAATACACTAGAGTATGTAGGACTGGTTGAAAGACTGATGTTTTTTTCCTGCTACCTACCTGCATTATACTTTTTCAGGGTCCCAGGAGCAAGGAAACTAAACACACACAACTAGAATACAAATGATTTGTACTAGAAAGTAACATACCCTAGAGCATTACTCAATACAGAATGTGAAAGAGTAGATTAGTAGTGATATTAAGCTGCACAGACGGTAATAAAATCTTTAACAAGAGAGTTTTTGACAACTCCCACTACATGACATCCAATCTCTAAGTTCCCACCTAAATTTCAGAGTTTGCTGAGAGTTCTCTGTGACCTTGAGCATCATAGCTCAAGTAGAAACAAGGTCCCAGGGTCTTCGCGGAATTTAGCCTCAGGTCTGTGCCAGGTCACAAGGGTGGGCTTTTGGAAAGGAGAGATGTTTGCAAAGATGAGGGCACAATTCACGTCCTTGAAGAGCTATGGAAGGATGAAAAGGGGACATTGAACTAGACTTTGAAGAATGAACTGTTGTGATCTGAGGGAGGAGGTAGGGAAAGGCATTCCAGGTGTGGAGAAAAGCATGTGCAAAAAAATGGCCACATGAGGAAGCATGGTATATTTAGTGATAGCAACAATAAGTGTCATCTAGAAGGAGCTCTGGTGGTGTAGTGTTTAAGGCATTTGGCTCCTCACCAAAAGGTTGGTGATTTAAACCCATCAGCTGCTCCACAGAAGAAAGATGAGGCATCTTTGGTTCCATAATGATTTACAGCCTTGGAAACCTGATGGAGGTTGCTATAAATCAGAATTGACTCTATGGCTGTGACTTTGGTTTTGGAGTTTTGTGTTATTTGGGGGGCCAGACTCTAATAGTAATGACAGTTATTATATAATGAATACTCACAGATCATGCCCTTTACATACACTGACATATTCAATCTTGACAATGGTCCTGTTAGGTAAATACTGTTTTCCCCACTTTACAGATGAGCAAACTGGGGCTCTGAGAAAAAGTAGCTTGCTCAAGGTCACATAGCTAGAAGTCACATAACCAGTAATCAAACCGAAGCAGTATGTCTCACTAGGGTAAATGTCTCTCTGCATTATCTCATTAATCCTTACATTGATGGTCTGAGGTGTAGGTACTGGTATCACAGAGGCACAAAGAGATTAGTTAACTTGCCTAAGATCACACAGGTGGGAAGTGGAGGAACTGGGATTCTAATCCAGATACAATACAGAGCCCCCATTCCTAACCACTACACCCACAGCCTCCAGGGCACTGAGTGCACTATATTTTAAATTGCCCCTTTATATCTTATTTCTCCCTTTAGATTTTGGATGACTTTAGAAACATTCTATGCAGGAATTAAGACAGCATCCTACTAACAGACTGCGTGCCAAATTCCTCTATCAACAGAGATTTTGAGAAACTCGGTAAAACAGATATTCAACACACTGTCTTGGAGTCAGATCCAACTCATAGCAACCCCTCCTTGGGTTTCTGAGGCGGTATCTCTACGGAAGTAGATTGATCAGTCTTCCTTCTGGGAAATGGCTGGTGGGTATGAACTGCCAGCCTTCTGGTTAGCAGTTAAATGCCTTAGGCACTATGCCACCAGAGCTCAGCAGTTAATGAGAAGATAAAGCATTAAATTGAATGAAGACACCAAAAGGAGTAGGTTAAGTGACTAGGAAAAAACAAACAAACACCTAGATGGCAGAGCCAAAGAGAAGTCATTAGAAATACAAAGGAGGTCAAGTAGGAGAAAAAAAAAACAAAAAACTTCACAGCACCCACAGGCAATAAAGACACAGAATAGTCCACTGGGAGTACTTCAGGGTGAGTTAAAGCTAGAGTGGGGATGAAGATCCTACTGGAAAATGGAGCAGGATCCCCTTGCCTTAAGCTGCTGTGGAGTCTGGAAGGGAGTGGGGGAAAGGGAAGAGGGACTGTCTCCAAATAAACAGAACCCCAAATCGGACAAGGCAGCGGGCTTGAGTCCAACTCTTAGCAACATTTTTTAGCACAGAGTGGAACTGAGGCTTGGGATTGCGGGAGTGGATCCACATGGAGAAGGGTGGTCTTTCCTCCTGCCGGTGGGTTTGAACTACAGGGCTGTGATTGATGGCTGAGCTCCATCTTCAGCAGACGGCTCCAAATGGAGCCAGGGGCTGCGGCTGTCCTCCACGCCTGCATCTCTGCCTGAATTATCTCACACTAAGCACAGAAAGGGAGCTCTGGTAGCATAGTGGCTAAGACACTT
>NW_006921796.1:442508-443673 GCF_000298275.1 Orycteropus afer afer | reverse complement strand
CTTCCGTAGTGATACTGCCTCGGAAACCCAAGGAGGGGTCGCTATGAGTCGGGGCCGACTCGACGGCACATAACAACAACAACAACAACAAGCACAGAAAATGGGTGTTGGTTCTCTCTCCTCTGGGGGTTGCTTCTTGCATTGGTGTCCTTGCTCCTGTGTGGGTGCTCTGGTGAGTGAGTGGATTCTGCTACAGCAGCCAATCCCCAGGGCCTCTGGCTGAACATTATTGGAGGAATCTTTCCTCAAGTAAGTTATCCTCCCTTTGTTTTTCTATTATCTTCTTGCCCAATTTTTCTTTATCTGGTCACTTGCAACATTGCCTCCTCATATTCTTTCATTTTTGCCAAACCTTCATTCCTCTCACCCACTCATTTTTTGTTTTCTCTCTTTTTCTTATATTCTTCCCCCTATTTTTTGTCGTCCATTTTTGTTCTATCTTTCCATCTCTCCTTCTTCTCCTTGGCTTTTTTTTTTTTTTTAATTTCCCCTGCCTCATCCAATGGGAGGAACATATTAACCCTCCACTAGTCAGCCATAGCTCACTAGTCACTGACCACCTTACCTAACAGACAAGTAACACCAATAGCTCCTGCACCACAGGATCAAGGACAGATGGTGAACAACACTTGTTCATCCCAACTACAAATCCTCTTCATGACAAACAGAGACATGCATCCACATCCCCACCAGTGATTCTACCAACACAGAGAAAGCTGGAAAGCAACCCACTACTACTGAGTTAACAACCAAAGAAGCACATCTGCTCAATTCTCTCAGATATATTAAAACAAAGTAAAACATAAAACCAGGGTGAAACAAATCAGTACATAATTAATAAACACAATCTCAAAATGTCTAAGAAATAACAGACAACTTCAAATCAAACAAAAAAAAACAGGACAAGATAGTAGAAACAAATGCCCAGACTAAAGAATTAGGAAATCTCCCCTAGGAAGAACAAGCAATAGAACTATTTGATAAGGAATTCAAAAGATATATATAAAACCAAACTCACAGCCATCAAGTTGATTCGACTCATAGTGACCCCTCCTTGGGTTTCCAAGGTGGTATCTCTATGGAAGTAGATTGCCCAATCTTCCTTCTGAGGAGTGGCTGGTGGGTTTGAACTGCCACCCTTCTGGTTAGCAGTCAAATGCCTTAG
>NW_006921796.1:422334-442408 GCF_000298275.1 Orycteropus afer afer | reverse complement strand
TATATATATATATTTTTTTTTTTTTCCAAACCCACCAGCCACTCCTCGGAAGGAAGGTTGGGCAATCCTACTTCCGTAGTGATACTGCCTCGGAAAGCCAAGGAGGGGTCGCTATGAGTCAGGGCTGACTCGACGGCACATAACAACAACAACATATTTATATGTATGTGTACATATTTATATGTATGTATACATATATGACTCTCTAAGAGCACAAGCCAACTATAAACAGAAGCAATGAGAAGATAGACAATAGCCTTAAAGAATTCAGGAAAGTCATCAAGAGCAAAATAACAAAATAAATACACAATTAGAAATCATACAAAGACATTAATTAGAAATCCAGAGGATGAACACTAAAATTATGGTGATAGATAACACATTGGAAGGACAAAAGAGCAGACTAGAACTTGCTGAAGAATGCATTTCCCAGCAAGAAGACAAATCCCTTGACATCAGCTTGTATGAAGAAAAATGAGAACAAAAATTTAAGAGAAATGAAGAAAACCTAATGGTTATATGGGATGATATGAAAAGAAATATCATAAACCCGATTGGAATACCAGAACAAGAGAAGGCAAAAAAAAAGGACTGAGAAAATTGTTGAAGATGTGGTAACAGAAAATTTCCCCTATATCATGAAAGAAAAGATGCCATCCAAGAGGCTCAATGAACCCTATACAGGAAAGACCACAACAGAAAGTCACCCAGACATATCATAATCAAACTTTCCCAAGCCAAAGACAAGGAAAGAATCTTGGGAACAGCTACGGAAAAATGAAATGGTACCTATAACAGGCAACCAATAAGACTGAGCTCTGATTTCTCAGCAGAAACTATGCAGGCAAGGAGGCAATGGGATGGCATACACAAAACCTTGAAGGAAAAGAATCGCCAACCAAGAATTATATATCCAGCAAAATTGTCCCTCAAATATGAGGGTGAAATCAAGACATTCCCAGACAAACAGAAATTAAGGGAATTTGTGAAAACCAGACCAAATCTACAAGAAATGTTAAAGGGAGTCCTTCCAATAGAGAACCCACAACAGAACAACAAATTAAAATCAAGACACTTGACACCACCACATAGAAACCAACCCAGAAAAAGATTCTCAAACTAAGCTCACAAAAAATGTAAATAGAGAAATAGGGGAGTCAATCTGCAATTGACAACAGCAACAAAGTAAATAGAGGGAATACAAAGTTTAATTACAAAACTTACAAACAGAGGGCAAGACAGGACAATGTCTTTATAGAACAGACTGTTCCAAACTTAGGGAGATAAAAATTTACTTCAGGGTAACCACAAAGAAAATTAACAATCTTTCTAACCAAACTAAGAAAGAAGAAAATCACAAGGGCTTATTAAACACAATACCAACAATAATGAAGAAAAGAGAAAAAAAAAATACTTGATAACAAAATGAACTCAGCACAGAAAAATATTTGGAACAAAGAAATCACCAACAACACAACAAAAAACACAGTAGAATGACAGCAATAAATTCATACCTATCACTAATTAGGAGCTCTGGTGGCATAGTGCCTAGGGGACTTGACAGCTAACCAGAAGGCTGGCAGTTCAAACACACCAGCCATTCTTCAGAAGGAAGCTTAGGCAATCTACTTCTATAGAGATACCACCTTGGAAACCCAAGGAAGGGTCACTATGAGTTTGGACCGACTAGGTGGCATTGAGAGTTTGGAGTTTTATCAGTAACTACACTCAATATGAATGGACTAACTGCACCAGCCAAGAGACGGAGAGTGGCAGACTGGATAAGAAAAGAAGACCCATCAGTATGCTGCCTACAAGAGACCCACCTTAGACACAAAGATAAAATAAATTAAAAATCAAGGGGTGGGGAAAAAAAATCAAGCTAATTGCAACTGAAAAAAAAAAAAAAAAGGAGTGGCAATATTAATTTCTGATAAAATAGACTTCAAGGTGAAAATCAATATAAGAGACAAAGAAGGGTACTATATGGTGTTAAAAGGGTCAATTGACCAAGAGGACATTACAATAAGTATTTATACACCCAATGAAAGAGCTCCAAAATACATAACGCAAATATTAACTGAATTAAAAGAAAAATAGGTAATTCTATAAAAGTAGTAGAAAACTTTAACACACCACTTTCAAGGAAGGATGGAACAACTAGAAAAAAACTTAACAAAGATACAGAAGAACTCAATAACACAATCAACCAACTTGACCTCAGCGATATATACAGAGAACTCCACCCAATGAAAGCACAATACACATTCTTCTCCAGAGCACATGGATTGTTCTCCAGAACAGACCATGTGTTGTTGTCGTTGTTATGTGCCGTGGAGTCAGACCCAACTCATAACGACCCCTCCTTGGGTTTCCGAGGCAGTATCACTACAGAAGTAGATTTCCCCATCTTACTTCCGAGGAGTGGCTGGTGGGTTTGAACTGCCAGCCTTCTGGTTAGCAGTCAACTGCCTTAGGCACTATGCTACCAGAGCTCCTATATAAGGCCACAAAACAAGCCTCAATAAATTTAAAAACATTGAAATGCCACAAAGCATCTTCTCAGAGCACAATGCTACAAAATCAGAAATCAATAATAAGAAGGCCAAGGGTGGGGGGGAAGCCAATATGTGGAAACTGAGCAATACACTGTTCAGAAACTATTGGGTATAAATTGTGGACTAGACTTTGGATGGTTTTAGGGCAAGGACCATATATATTTGTTTGCCACTGTATCCCCAGTATCTAGCTCAGTGCCCAGCAAAGGTAAGTACCCCATACATATCTGGATTTGAAACCATTAAAAAGCAATACTGTAAAGTAAATCACTAAGAGCCCAGCCTCTACAGCAAGCCTCAAACCCCACCTCAGCCATGACTGGCTGTGTGATCTTGGGCAAGTTACTTCACCTCTGTGTGCCTCAGTGTCTTTGTCACCAAAAGGGGGATCATAATAGCACCAACTTCACAGGGTTGTTGTGAGGACTGAGTCAATACACATAACCCATTTAGATGAGACCCTCACATGAAACGCATACTTCATGAGCTTTTGATAGCTTTCTGGAGTCCCCACTCAGCTCCCCAGTATCTGGTTTAGCAAACAGGGAGAAATCATGTAACTAAAATGATAGATGGACCTGCAGTTCACCCCAGCAAGTGTTGGGCTGGAGAATGCAGAAGTTCAGAAATCTTGGGCAAGTGTAGGACAGACACCACCTCAGATGAGTATCATGGGCTCTGGGGGCACACTTCTCCCTTTTGTATTATATGCCTCTCTCCTGTGCCATATGCCATCTGAGGGTGGTTTAGGGAAATAATGTCAGTGTTCAATCTTAGCTCTGCCATTTAGTAGCAGTTGTAGCTTCCAGCAGCTCACCAAATCTCAGCTTTGTCATCAATAAAGTGGGGTTGATATAATAGAACCTATTCCAAGGAGTGAGATTTCAAGGAAGTAACCTGAGTATCTGGCAACGTGCTGGACGCAAAAGGTGCCTCACCCTCCACAGTCTTTACATCTCATTGTGGAATCTCCCACAATGCCTTGCAGAGAGTAAGTGCTTCACCCAGTGCTTGGTGAGTGGATGAAGAAAGCCTTGTCTAAGCCTCTCAGATGGATATGAGGATATTAAAGCAAGATGGGCGGGGTGTGGGGGGGTGGAATAAGGAAAAGGAGAGGGTGGGTGGGAGCTGGGAAGGGACCTTTCCATTCTCACTGTAGACACAGTGCAAGTGAGGTAGATGGGAATAAAGGCAGAGCCAGGGGGATGGGGGTGTTGGGCTGGCCCTGTGAGTCCAGGAAACAGGGACAAGAGCAGTGGGTGAAGAGTGAATGGGGCTCTTTGGTGGCTGGCATTGGCTCCCTTTGCTAACAGCATGAACCACAGGCAACTAGCAGGGAGCAGAGCTGCAAGGGAAGCAAGTGTGGGTGAGCAGGCTGTAGAGCCAGCTTGTTTGTAAGGGGGAAGAGTCATGCAGGAGGCTGGACTTTGGGTCATGGTGGTAGTACTAAGGGACAGGCTGACCCTGTCTTGGCCATTCAGGAACTAGGCAGCTGACATCTTTTTAGTAATTGCAAAAATACACATTTCTCATGCTTGTCAAAGTCTTTGTAATTTACACAGCCTACAGTACAAGGTGTACCTGACCCAAGCATGGTATTTTCAATCGCCTCATATGCATGTGAAAGCTGGACAGTGAACAAGGAAGGCTGAAGAAGAATTGATGCCTTTGAATTAGGGTGCTGGTGAAGAAAATTGAATATATCATGGACTGCCAGAAGAACAAAATGAACAAATCTGTTCTTGGAAGAAGTACAGCCAGAATGTTCCTTAGAAGAGAGATGGTGAAACTTTATCTCACATACTTTGGACATGTTATAGCAGGGACTAGTCCCTGGAGAAGGACATCATGCTTGATAAAGTAGAGTGTCAGAGAATAAAAAGGAAGACTCTTAAAAAGATGGACTTACTCAATGGGTGCAACAAACTTAAATACAGCAATGATTGTGAGGTCGGTGCAGGACTGGGCAGTGAGTGTTTCATTTTTTGCACGCAGGCTCTCCATGAGTCAGAACCAACTCAACAACATTTAACAACAACAACAGTACAACTAAGTAAGGCCATGTTGGGTCAGTGGGAGAACTCTTGCTTTCCGTGTGGGAGACATGAGTTTGACTCCTGGCCACTGTATCTCATGTGCAGTTACTCCCACCTGTCATTGGAGGACTGTGTGTTGCTAAAATGCTGAATGGCTTTCAGCAGAGCTTCCAGATTAAGATGGATTAGGAATAAAGGCCTGGCAAACTACTTCCAATCTGCATCCAGTCATAAGGATGGTGCAGGACCAGGCATTTTATCCCATTGTGCAGGGGGTCACCCTGAGTTGGGGGCTGACTCAAGGGCAGCTAATAACAACAACAACGAGTATGATGACAGAAGTCATCTATCTGATCCATGAGGCACCCATGAGGCATCTACATCTGGTCCGTTATAGAGGGAGGTATCATCATTGACAGATACTCCTATGTGATGGACAAGTCCATTGAATGCCAATGAGATTTATCAATAAACATGTGGAAGGGGTGTGTATAAAGGTTGTTGTTGTTGTTATGTGCCGTTGAGTCGGATCCGACTCATAGCGACCCTTCCTTGGGTTTCCGAGGCAGTATCACTACGGAAGTAGATTGCCCAATCTTCCTTCTGAGGAGTGGCTGGTGGGTTTGATCCACCAGATTTCTGGTTAGCAGCAGTCAAGTGCCTTAGGCACTATGCTACCAGAGCTTCTGTGTATAAAGGTAGGTAGGTGCAATTAACTTCTTCTGCAACTGGAAATGGAGCTTTGGGCTGGACCTTAAAGAAACAGCTGTTGTTCATATGAGGGAAAAGGCAGGGAAGGAAGGGCATGTCAAGTATAAAGAACAGCATGTGCAAAGCAATGGGAAGAAGCGTGGTGTATGTAGCAATAGTAATAGGACTAATCATTAACATATATCAGGCACACCTTGGAGACATTGAGGGTTCAGTTCCAGACCACCATAATAAAGCAAACATCGTAATAAAGTTAGTCACAAGAATTTTTTGATTTCTCAGTGCATGTAAAAGTTATGCTTAAACTATACTGTAGTCTATTAAGTGTACAATAGCATTATGAAAAATTTTGAAATACTGTGAAAATTACCAATATGTGACACAGAGACATGAAGTGAGTACATGCTGTTGGAAAAATGGTGCTGGTAGACTTGCTCAACACAGACTTGCCACAAATTTTCAATTTGTAGAAAAAAATGCAGTACCTCTCTCTCTCTTTTTTAAATTGTGATTTGGGTGAAGATTTACAGAGCAAATTCACTTTCCATACAGCAGTTCACATATACTTTGTCTCATGTCATTGACCACAGTTTACCACAATGCAACAGCTCCCCTCCCACTTCCTCCCCATAGTTACCTCTTACCAGTGCCCATCCCTCCATACACTCCTGCCCCCTGAGCTATCACCCTGTGCATACGCAGCCCTTCTTTCTCCCATGATTGTTCTCTCCAGGGAGTGTATCTACTTGAGATAAATGTTCAACTCATATGCCTGTATTTTGTTTGGCTGGAAACCACAGGTATGGGTTCAATTCCAGACCTGAAGGACAGCTAGGGGCCATAGTCTCAGTGGTTCCACCAGGCTCTATTGGACCAGCAAACCTGGTTCCCACCTTTTTTTTTTTTTTTCTCCAAATGATTTTGAGTTTTGTTCCACATTGTTCTCCCTCTCCATCAAGGAGCTCCTACATAGATCCCCTTCCAAGTGGATGACAGTGGTAGCCGGGCACCATCTAGTTCTTCTGGTTTCATAGTTGTATAGGCTGTAGATCGGATGGTGTACCAGTGTCTAGGACTAATTGTTTCCATGAATTTTGGTTTCTTCATTCTTCTTTGCTCTGGATGAGGAGAGATCCATCGTTGCATCTAGATGGCAGCTTGCCAGCTTTTAATATCCCAGTCGCTACTCGCCAAAGTAGGAGGTGGAACAATGTTTTGTATAGTATGTTATGCCAATTGAGCTTGATGTTCCCTGTGACTATGGTCCCAAGCCTGCAGGTTCAACTACTCTGTCCCTCTGGGTAGCTGGCTGTGACCAAGCAGTGACCACAACCTTGCCCCTTGTCAGCTCTACTATACAACTGGGAATTCTGATCATTCACATAAACTTATAGGACCATTGTCTGCCAACCCTATATATGTTCTTGGATACACTCCCCATTTCATAGACATACCTAATCATTTAGCCTGTCCACCCATCAATCTATCCATATACCCACGTTTGCCTTCACTGACAACACAGTACTATATGTGCAAAAGGATTCATATTTGTTGTCTGTACCTCCCATCTACCTCTCTCTGTCTTTCTCATTCTCAATGGTGCCATATTGGTCACTCACATTTGGTACAATGCCCTTCTCTTCACCCAAATCAATACTTGTCTCTACTGAGGCAGTGAATCTTTAAGGAATGTCCTCCAAGTTCATCCACGTTATGCGGTGTTTTGCAGATTCTACATTATTCTTTAGCATTGCATAGTATTCCATTGTGTGTATGTACCATAGTTTGGTTATCCATTCCTCAGTTGATGGACATCTAGGTTGTTTCCATCTTTTGGCTATTGTAAATAGTGCTGCGATGAACATGGGTATGCGTATATCTGTTCTTGTCATGGCTCTCACTTCTTTAGGGTATATACCTAGTAATGGAATGGCTGGGTCAAATGGTATTTCTAATTCCAACTTTTGAAGGAATCGCCATACTGCTTTCCACAATGGTTGTACCATTTTACAGTTCCACCAGCAGTGTATGAGAATTCCAATCTCTCCACAACCTGGCCAGCATTTTTTATTTTCTGTCTTGTTGAACTTTGCTACTAGTGCTGGAGCAAGATGGTACCTCATTGTTGTTTTGATTTGCATTTCTCTTAATTGCTAATGATCGTGAGCATTTCTTTATATGTTTGTTGGCCGCTTGAATATTGTCCTTGGTGAAGTGTCTATTTATGTCTTCTGCCCAAAAAATGCAGTATCTCTGAAGTGCAATAAAACAAGGTATGCCTGTACTGAGAGCATACTATGTGCCAAGCACTGTTCAGAGGCCTTCACATGCTCAACACAATCAGTTCTCACACCAACCCAGCTCAGTAGATGGCACTGTGATCTCCATTTCACAAATGAGGAAATCAAGGCACAGAAAGTTAAGTGATTTCCTTAGGGTCACAATGATTAACAAGTGGTGGATCCAGGATCTGAACCCACTCAGAAGGATCAGAACACAGTATTATCAAAGTGGTAAGGGCTAAGTAGGAAGGGATGAACAATATGGCTAGAAAAGTGCAGTGAGGTTAGATGATAAGGTATTTAGATTCTGTTCTGTCAGAAGGGAGCCACTGATAGCCTAATCAGGAGACTGACACAATCAGATTTCTTTGTTAGGAAGGTCAGTGTAGCACAAGACAGAGTGTGCACTGGAGTGAATGAGATCTCTAGGTGTGTGCTGGGGAGGCAGCCAGATGCCTTGTTGTTACATGTGGGCCAGACTGTTCTTTCCACCTGGATAACCATCACCTGGGAGCTCTGGTGGCATAGTGCCTAAGGCACTTGACTGCTAACCAGAAGGCTGGTGATTCAAACCCACCAGCTACTCCTTGGGAGGAAGGTTGAGCAATCTACATCTATAGTGATACTGCCTCAGAAACCCAAGGAGGGGTCACTATGAGTTGGGTCTGACTCGAGGGCACATAACAATAACAACAACCACCACCATCACCTGTCCTGTAGCTCATGTTCATACCCTATCAGGACATGGGTGATGCTATTTCACTGGCTTGTCCTGGATGAATAGAGCCCCTCCTGGCCCTGTGACATATTCCTGGGATGGTCAGATTCACTAGCTGGGATTTCTTATTTCCCTAGGAAGACAGGCTAGAATTAGAGTTCTTGAAGACATTTCAGAAATTCTCAGTGAAAAGATCTCCCACCAAGCATGTTGTTATTGTTGGGTGCTATTGAGTCAATTCTGATTCACACTGACCCCACGTTAAGAGTAGAATTGCCCCATAGGGTTTTATTGGCTATAATCTTTATGGAAGTAAATCACCAGGTCTTTCTCTTATGGAGCTGCTGGATGAGTTCAAATGACCAAACTTGGTAGCTGGCTGTGGCCAAGAGGTGACTGCAAACTTTTCCCCTGTCAGCTCTACTATATACCTGGGAATTCTTATAGAACATACAAATATCCTTACAGAAATACTGTCTGCCAACCCTATACATGGTCATGGGCACACTGCCCCCTGCATGTTGTTGTTGTTGTCATGTGCTGTTGAGTCAGACCCGACTCATAGCAACCCCTCATTGGATTTCCAAGGCAGTATCACTACAGAAGTAGATTGCCCGACCTTCCTTCTGAGGAGTGGCTGGTAGGTATGAACCGCCAGCTTTCTGGTTAGCAGTCAAGTGCCTTAGGCATTATGCTACCAGAGCTCCCTGCATAGACATACCTAATAGTTCAGCCTGTACACCCATCTACCCACCCATAGATCAATGTTTTCCTTCACTGACAATGCAGTACTGTGTGTGCAAAAGGTTCATCTTTGTTGTTTTTATCTCTCATGTACCTCTCTATGTCTTCCTCTTCCTCAATGTCACCATGTTGATCACTCACATTTGGTACATTGCCCTTCTCTTCACCCAAATCAATACTTGTCTCTACTGAGGCAGTGAATCTTTAAGGAAGATTTGATTTGGGTGAAAATTTACAGAGCAAATTCACTTTCCATACAACAGCTCCATCTTCCTTCTGTGGAGCAGCCGGTGGGTTTGAACCACCAACCTGGTTAGCAGTCAAATGCCTTACGCATTGTGCCACCACAGCTCCTTTCTACCAAGTATAGCCCTAGACAAATGCCTGCTTTCTACTTCCTGTGCTGCCTTGCTTTGGTCCTTATATAAATGTGGGCTGACCACACAAGACAATTATAGTAGCAAGCTGGTAGATACATCCACCAGTCCCAGCTCTCAGACTAGCTATGTGACCTTGAGCAAATCACTGTACCCTTCTGGGGCATCTGAGAAAAAAGGAGTTGCTTGCACTAGCCAGTAAATTCTCCAGCAAACAGTGTTTGTTGTTTTCTATAATCTTACTTCTAAGGATCTAATTTAATTCATTTGTTCAACAACTACTTGAAGGGCCGGGCACTGTGCTAGGTGCTGTGGGTACAGTGTTGTGAGACAGATATAGCCCTGTTATTATTCTGGTTTATGATATACAGTGATTTATTCCATTGATCACCTAGTATATGCCTGACCTTGTATAAGATATAATGCCTACTTTAATGAAGCTTTTATCCAAACCCACCTCCTTAAGGGAAGATTTTAGATAGCTGAGTGTGGACAGTGCTCCTTTTACTCTTCACCTGCAACTATAATCAGAGAATCAGAATGTTTCTTTGAGGCACTACTTCCAGGTAAACCAATCTTTGATAAGGGTCCAATGAGCAGTTGAGTTGTGAAATGGTCAGGGTTCAGTGCACCCACAAGGTGGCGGCATTCCAGCATAGTCTCAACCAACTGGGTGTGGGGAGGGTGTCACTGGAAAATAGTGCCCTCTGATGGCATGGAAGGGAGAAACCACTTCCTTTTTTGCAGGGTCTGATAGTGGGTCCCATTTCCTGAGTCCAGTCAAGGCATTGACCTTTTGGAAAGTACTGGGACTGGAGTAGGTGGGAAAAGGAACTGAGCAAAAGAAAATGGCATTCTGAGGCTCAAATATCACCTTATTCAATCCAACAAGTCTTTCTAGATGCTTTCCCTGAGCTGTCCCTGCTCTGATCTCCTCTGGGCCCCTTCATCACTTGTCATATTGAATTGGTATCATTGATTTACTTGTGTTTCTCTTCCTACAGCTAGAACCACATCCATTTCCTCTTGGAATTCCCGGTGGCTACACAGATTTTGGCCCAGAGGAAGGATCAAAGCTCTTTGTTGAGCAAATGAAGCCTATTCAAAGTAAGAACTTAAGACAGACTCTTGAAAATCATCACTGTGGTGAAGACATCTTGGCTTGCTAATATCCTTCTTCTTAAAGATGGAAATTGCAAGATGGGAGGCAGAGAGATGCAGTTCAAGATCCCCTGATGTGAATCAAGGGAACAACCAGGATCAGCTTTACATCTGCATCTGCCTCTGCCCAACAGTTAGTTGTCAGCCTTGTCTCCATCATCCCAGAGCAACAAGGTGGAGAAGATGGAAAATCCAGGTCGGGTTGAGTCTGATGCTTATTGGAGAAAGTTCAGGCCTTTCATCTGGAATTTTACTTACCTTTCCATCCTAACCACGAAGGAGGCCCAAGTTTTAGTGTTGGAAGGGGGTCAACCAGGTGGGATAAGCAGTTTCAACCTGCTTCTCTGCCACTTTCCATTCAGGCCCCTCCATCCTAGTGCCTGGCACCTCCACATTCCCTGCTGGAGCTCCAGCAAAGAGGAAAGCAAAGAAGAAAGTCCAAGCCGCTCTAAAGGGCCTGGCCTCCTTGCATTCCAGCCCTGGCCAAAGCCAGCCCGGGAACAAGTGGAGAGCCCCTCTTGGAGGAAGTGATTCAGAAACCGCGATGGCCTGGCGGCCCGCCGTGACTCACAGCACATCAATGGGGGAATTGTCTGTGGAGCCTGAGAATACCAAAGCTCTTTTCTTTCCTTCCTTTCTTTTTTGCCCTCCCCTTGGCGGTGTTGCGCAACAACAGGGCTGCCCAGAAACATGTGTTTCTCATCATTGGCTTCAGCAGCCGCCTGGGAGGAATGGGGAGAAAACAAGACGATAGGGAACAGAACACAAGAGGGACTGCTGCAGTCAAGGGAGGGCCTTTCTCTTTCCCCACCCTCGAGTCCTGTTTCACCTTCTCATCAACACTGACATCTTCAAAGAGCATCTGGAAGAGTGGAAAGTAGACTTCTGAGTCCTAGACGAAGCCTTAGCACATGTTTCTTCCAATACCTTTGTCTACAGATGAGGAAACTGAGGCCCCAAGAGGGGATGTAAGTGGGCTGCCAAATGTCCCATAGCCAAGTTACCTCTTGCTTCTTGCTGCAGCAACTGTGTTTTTCTGGACTCCAAATCAGGAAATGGAATTTGACTTTTTTTCCCCCTGGATAGTGAAAGATAAGAAGTCCTACCAAGTTCAGTTATACCAGTGGCAGTTGAGTTGATTCCAACTCATGGTGAGCCTGTGTCTGTCAGAGTAGAGCTATGCTTCATAGGGTTTTAAATAGCTGATCTTTTGGAGGTAGATTGCCAGGCTTTGCTTCTGATGCACCCCTGGGTAGACTTGAATCTCCAACCTTTTGATTAGTAGAAGAGTACGTTACTGTTTGCACCACCAGGGAGTCTGGTTTAGGTATGCACTGACAAATTGCACCTTTTCCCAGATCTCCTAGTGTCTGCACAAGGTCACCTGTGAGGTCATTTGCAACAACTAAAGGCCTTTTTACAGTCCTTTGGTATCTGATTGGCCATATCAGCAGCATGTGACATTGGTGCCCATTGGATTACAGGCATCCCCCTTTGGGTCCCCTTCCTACCTTTCTAGCTTCTCCTTTTTAGCTTTGGCTCCTCCCTTGATGTAGGACTCTGTCCTATACCCTCTCCTTCTCTCTCTCATATCTATGTTATGCTGTCAGTGACTAGGAATTATCTGAGGACTCTAATCTTATGTGTAGCCCATTCATCTTTCCCAAGCTACATATGTGTATACACAGCTGCCTTCTCAGCAACCTTCCTTGGATGACCCAAACTGCGCTTCCCATTTTCCTCCCAAACCTCTTTGACTACTTCAACTTTATTGCCAAGAACCTGAGGGACCAGCGTAGTCAAGTGTTGAGAAGCACGCCATCTGGAATGTCACAGAGCTGGGCTTGAATCCCAGATATGCCACTTAACTACCTATGGGGCCTTGGCCAAGTTCCTTAACCTTTCAATTTCTTCATCTGTAAAATGGGGATAATAGAAATACGTACTTAGAATATTGTCTTTAAGAAGAAATGAGTTAATACAACAGCAGTAATATAATGCCAGGCACATATTAAATGATCAATAAATGTTTAGCTGTTATTTTTATTATGCATCTCAGCACCCTCCCAACTTGAGCCACACTGAATTCTCACCATATTGTCAGCTTAAGACAATAGGCCTTTTATGACTCCAGGCTATTCTCTTCCTTAAGGATGATCTTCATACTCTTCTCTGAAACCAACTCCTATTCAGTCTTCAGACCGAGTTCAACTGTCATTCCCTTTAGAAAAAGTGGGGTCAGCAGCTCCTTCCTTTGCTCTTATGGAGCACTTTATTAGTATCATTGCCATAGCATTTGTTACACTCACTACCTACCTCTCCAGCCTCCTCTCTTACTGCTTCCCCCATCAAACTCTGCCCCAACTGCACACAACTGCCCAGTTAGCCCTGCACTTGTGTATCTTTTTTTGAAAATGAATTTTACTTTATTTTGCTGAGAGTATACTTTATTTTGTTGAGAATATACACAGTAGAATATATGCCAATTCAACAATTTCTACTTGTACATGTCTAATTATCTTCTCCATTAGACTTCACTGGGTTTCACCCATAACAGAGATGCACTGAACAGGTGCCGTGTGCCAGGAGAAAAGAACTGTCATGGAAAAGACCTACTAATAGTCATGGAGTTTGGAATTGATTTGATGGCAACTAACCATAACAACAAGGGTCATGGTGCAAGCATTAGAGAATGACTTGTTTTTATAGGAATATTCATGTCACAAACACTTAATGAGCACCTACTATGTGCCATATGCTGTGCTAGGTATGGTGCTATAACTAAGCAAGACCTCTAACAGTTCAGTGGGGGAGGACAGACAAGGAAAAGCAAGCTTTCTGGGGCAGTGTAATATATGCCACGATTACATTTGTTGAGAGAGGCTCACAGCAGGACTGCCTTCCCAGGTGTTCAACTTATGTATTACCTAGGGCCCCATCCTTAGGCCTGTGCTTGGTTTAATATTCTGCTGTTCCTGTCTTGAAATTCTCAGTACTTCTGCTTTGACCTTGTTTTTTTGTAAGTGACATCTGGTGGGACGTGAGCAGAGGGGATGTGCATACTCTGCATGTCCACTGCTATCCTCACCATCCCACTAGCAGATAGCCTGCATGAGGTCCCACCAGCACAGAATTCCGGTGGAGCTGTGAGGTGTAGGGGTCCAGCAAGACTCAAAGCAGTACAAGATAAATGTGTTATATCTAAGTCTAAGTAAGCAACAGGATGCTCACATCCCCAAGAGGTCATGCTTTCTGTTCAGCCAGAATTTGCTTCAAATGTAAAAAGAAGGCAATGGCATTCTTAGAAAAACAAACAGCCAAGAAACCCTATCATACTCTTCCTTTTTAGCCAATAGCTTATGCTGAAAATGATGACACAAAAGGAACAGGGCACCTAAGAGTCCCTTTTCCTTCCAGGCCTTCCTTTGCACTGCTGGTAAGCCAACAGCAGAGAGGGTGGTTGTTGATGCTATCAAGAAGGGAAATAAAAACAAGCTGAGTTCATTTTGTGCAGCGTTTCCACTGTCCTGCTAAGAAGGAAATGCATATGCACTTACGTATGAGCTCTGAAATACCAACTGTATAGTTTTGATGATTCTGCATATGAGTTAAATGCTGTTATATGTGCATTTAAAGTCAGCATTGCACAATATAAAAGCAAATGGTCAGATTCACGGTAAAAATTCCCAATTTTAATTTTTTTAAAACCTAGAATGACATTTAAGTTAAAAATAAAGTTGAGAGCGAGTGAGAGACACTATGGAAGAAAGGAAAGAGCTTTATAGTTTAGTACCTTTAACGGCATTTTTTAACCTCCACTCTTTGAACAAAGTGTTCTTAAATTTAGGCCCTACCTGACAGAGCGCAATGTGCCTTTGAATTTTAGACTTGATTAGTGGATATGAAGGGAGCTCTGGTAGCATAGTGGCTAAGACACTTGCCTGCTAACCAAACGGCTGGCGGTTCAAACCCACCAGCTACTCCTCGGAAGGAAGGTTGGGCAATCCTACTTCCGTAGTGATAACTGCCTCGGAAACGCAAGGAGGGGTCGCTATGAGTCAGGGCCGACTCAACGGCACATAACAACAACAACAACAACAACAACAGTGGATATGAAAGGAACTGTGGTGGCACAGTGGCTAAATACTTGACTATGGTTAAGTGCTAGCTGAAAGGTTGGTGGTTCGAACACAGTGGCTCTGTGGGAGGAAAGACCTGGCGATCTACTTCCATAAAGATTACAGACCAGGAAACCCTGTGGGAGCAGTTCTGCTTTGTCCTGATAGGGTCGCTATGAGTTCTAATTGACTTGATGTTATAGCTGACAATAATACAGTGGATATGAAAGTAGTCCCTGAGTGGAAGAAATGGTTCAGTACTCGACTATTAACTGAAAGGTTGGTGGTTCAAACCCACCCAATGGTGCCTTGGAAGACAGACCTTGAAATCTGCTTCCAAATGGTCACAGTCTTGAAAACCCCACTGAGCACTGTTCTATGGGGTTTGGCATGAGTCAGAATAAATTCGATGGAATGAATAGCAACAACATACGAAAAGGATCTCAGTGCTCAAGCTTCTGATGGAGCGTCCCTCACCATACTGCACATACATTGGGTCTGAAGGTCACACAAGAAACCAGTGGATAAGTCAGGATGAGAACCCAGGCCGCCTGACCCCACTTCTTCCTAGGCTACTGTTCTTCACATAAGTGAGCTATTCCTTCTGTCAAACATTCCACCTCCAGGGTTGGGAATAAGATCCTCCTTTATAAGTTAAACCTCTAATCAGTACGTAGGGGGTTATAAGCAAAGTATTTTAAAGCTGTGGCATGGTATCTATCCAGGGAGACTTGTCTAGCACTTGATTAAAAGTAATAAACTACGTCCAGGAGCAACTCAAGTGGTCTGCGGTTTTTTCACTTAGCAGCAGTACGTGGTCACTCACTCTTCCTCCAAACACTTTCTTCCTTTGCCCTCTAGGAGCTATATTTTATCTTGCTGTCTGTTGCACCTTTGTCTTCTTTTCAGGTTCCTCCCTATCTTCCTGACTTTGTAGCAGGGAAGTGGTCCAAGGGTCAGTTATTGGACATCTCCTATTTTTCTTTCTTTAGTGAGCTCATCTAGTCTAATGATTCTTAAGATATCTATAAACTGATGACTCATCCATTTACATTTCTAGACCTGTCCTCTCTCTGAATTCCTCCTACCTTATCTGACTGCCTATTCAACATCTCCATGCTGACATCTAGGAGGAATCACACACTTCATGCCCTTGCATGTCTTTCACCCACAAACTGCTTCCCACCTCCATTAACGCCAGCTCAATTCCTCCAGTTGCTCAGGTCAAAACCTAAGAGTTGTCCTTGACTTCTCCTTATCTTTCACTCCTCACATCTAGCCCATTAGCAAACCTTAAAAGTTCTGCTCTCAAAACACATCCAGAATGTGACCATTGCTCACCCTGTTACTATCCCACCTTGTTCCAAATCCCCATCACCTCTCACCAGGATGACTGCAATAACCTCTGAACTGGTCTCTCCATCTTGGCTCTCATCTTTCCTTTAGCCAGAATGATCTTCTTAAATCACATATCAGACCATGTCCCCTTCTGCTCAAAGTGTCCCAGTGGTTTCTCATCTTACTTTGAAAAATGGCCTACCCATGGATACTTACAGCATCCAGCCCCAAGGGCCTCTAGCACCTTAGTTCCTACTTGTCTGCTCCCTTATTCTGCTCCTGTATATGGCCTCCTTGCTCTTCCACCAACTCTCCAGAGACTCTCCTACCTGAGGGCCTTTGTCCTCACTGTCCCTTCTCCCGGAAATGCTCTTGCCTTAGAAATCTGCACGGCTCACTCTCTTGTTCTCGTCAGGCCTTTACTAAGTGTTACCTTCTCAGTGCCGCCTTCCCTGAACACTCTATTGAAAATGACCACTTGTTCCCCTCTTCATGCACACCCTTGTCCCCATTCTTTGGTTTTTCTTTTCCAGAGCACTTAGCACTCTCTAATATACTGTTTTGGTTACCTAGTGTTGCTCTGGGAGCTCCGGTGGTGTAGTGCCTATTGGCATATGACTGCTAATCAGAAGGCTGGCAGTTCAGACCCACCAGCTACTCCTCGGAAGGAAGACTGGGCAATCTACTTCCGTAGAGATACTGCCTTGGAAACACAAGGAGGGGTTTCTATGAGTCAGATTTGACTCGACTGCAGTGAGGTGTTTTTTTTTTTTTTTTTCAGTGCAGCTCTAACAGAAAATACCATAGGGGGAATGGCTTTAACAAGAGGATTTTATTCTCTCACAATTTTGGAAGCTAGAAGCTGGAGTTCAAAGAGCCAGGCTCTGGGGGCTGGGTGAAAGATACTCAACCTTAGGCTTCAGCTCTGCCTCCTGCTTCTGGCCCACAGAAGCTGGAGGCTTTTCTTCATTCAGGCAGCTGCTGGCTGCTGAGGCTGACAAACCCAAGGTCAACAAGTAAAAAGACACAGTCCAGGTACTACTAAACAACACCCTAGGCTACTAATTCAAGTCCAGAAAAAGTCCCAAGATTGGCAGGCTGCTGAACAATGACTTGGCTACATGCAGGGTTCAAGTGTACCAAAAAGCTAGAGACCTTCCTCAAAGTTGCTTCTTATACACTGGAAGCAGACCACATCCCTAAAGCAGCTACTCAGCTGCTCCAGTAGATGCCACCATGGAGTTAATTACTAATCTCACCATGGGGAATAACTACATCCAGCTACCTAGCCACTCAACCATGCCCAGCTAAGTTGACACACAACCTTAACTACCACACATATCATTAAAAAACAAAAACAAAAACAAAACCAGTTCCCCTATGGGTCTTTCCTTGTCCAGAGCAAAGAAGAATGAAGAAAACCAAAGACACATGGAAACAATTAATACAAGGGATTGGTACATGATGTGATCCTCAGCCTATATGACCATGAGACCAGAAGAACTAGATGGTGCCCGGCTACCACTGTCAACCACTCAGAGGGGGATCTATGTAGGAGATCCTAGATAGAGTGGAAGGACAATGTGGAACAAAACTCAAAATCATAAAAAAAAAAAAGGAACCAAGTTTGCTGGTCTGATGGAGCCTGGTGGAACTCCTGAGACTATGGTCCCTAGCTGCCCTTCAGGTTTGGAATTAGACCACTCCTGTGGCTTCCAGTGAAACAAAAGACAGGCATATGAGCTGAACATTTACACTAGGTAGAAACACTCCTTGGAGAGATCAATCATGGGAGAATAGAAGGGCTGTGTGTGCACAGGGAGACAGCTCAGGGGGCAGGAGAGCATGGGAGGGAAGGACACAGGGAAGAGGTAACTATGGGGAGGAGGTGGGAAGACAGCTGTTGTATTGTGGAAATTGCAGTCAATGTTGTGAGACGAGGTGTATGTGAACTGCTGTATGGAAAGTGAATTTGTTCTGTAAACTTTCACCCAAATCACATATATATATTTTTTTAATAAACACCAGCTGCCATCAAACCAATTCCAACTCATAGCCACCCCATGCATCTCCATAGGGTTTTTAATGGCTGGTGTTTTGGAAGCAGACTTCCAGACCTTTCTTCTGAAGCACCTCTGAGTAGCAGCCAAGCAAATTCACCATTTGCACGACCCAGACGCTCCAACTTGCCATGTAGTTTATTTTCTTATTGTCTATTCCAACCCCCCATTTAAATGGAACTGCTTGTTTGTTTTTGTGTATTTTATTCTCTTCCACATTGCAGCACCACAGGCTTGGCATATAGTAGATGTTTGGGAAACATCTATCAGTGAATGAAGCAATTTTCCTTTTAGGGAGCTCCTGAAATCAAGTGTCTGAGCCTGCGTGCTGAGGGCTGGAGCTTCCATCATCTATGGCCAAAAGTTTGCCCAGGTAATGACAGCTGTCCCATGGGTCTCCATGGGATGCAGCAAGCATGTTTCTTACTTGACCACATCCCATGAGTCCAGCCTCTAACTGGAATTTCCTTTGCCCACTTCTCTAAGTTGAAAAGTGTGTCATTCTTCAAGGTCTGGTTCAAAAGTGACCTCTTCTCTGAAGAGTCCCCTGACCTCCACCTCCCCTGAGTGACTGACCTACCATGACTCTGCCAGAAAACTAAGCAAAATACAAGTGAGTTCCTTGATATGACTGCTCATGGTATGAAAATGAACAAACACAAAAGTATGTTGTTTTGTGCCATCCAGGCGATATAGATTTATAGCAACCCTATATGACAGAGTAGAACTGCCCCCTAGGGTTTCCTAGGCTGTCATCTTTACGGGAACTGATTGCCATGATTTTTTTTCCCTCTTGTAGAGACACTGGATGGGTACACTGGTATATATTTGGATGGCAATTTGGCAATTCAGCAAAAAGACAGAAATATGCATACCCTTCTTCCTAGCAAGTCTATTTCAAAAGACCTGAGCAAGTATGCAAAGACATATGTGCCAACACTTTGCAGCACTTTTGTACTATAAACAGGAACTGATGTATTAAATTATATGGGGGGAAAAAAAAAAAAACAACCTCAAACCAAACTCACTGCCATAGAGTAGATTCTGACTCATAGTGACCCCCATTGTGTTTCCAAGGCTGTAAATCTTACAGACGGAGATTGCCCCATCTTCCTTCCACAGAGTGGCTAGTAGGTTTGAACCACTGACCTTCTGGTTAGCAGCTAAGTGCCTTATCCACTACGCCACCAGAGCGCCTTCATAAATTATAGTGCTATAGAATATTCCATGCTGTTAGAAAAAGATGTCAAGTTACTTGTTAGGTGAGAAAAGCTATGAAATAGTATGTACCATGGTGTAAATGGTTAACAAGCTCCTCTGCTAACCTAAACATTGGAGGTTTGAGTCCATCCAGGGGTACTTTGGAAGGAAACCCTGACAATGTACTTCTGAAATATCAACCATTGAAAATCCTGTGGAGTTCTCTTCTACTCTTATGCACATGGGGTCACCACAAATCAGAATTAACTCAATGATAACTGTTTATTTACTCACGTTATTAAAGAAAGAAAGAATGAATGAAAAATGAGAAAAGAAATGAAGGAATGGAGAAAGGGAGGGAGAGAAGAAGGAAACGTAAGAGAGAAAGGCAGGATTTAGTTATGCTGGGATTTAGTTCTAAATTGTGAGAATAAGATAAAAAAAAAATTCACCTGGTGAAAATTACCCTTGAAAAATACCAATCTAATCTACAAATGAGAGAACAAAGACCCACCATCTCTTAATGTGTTTCTCCAATCATGGAGATTTTTGGTTTTCCCACTGAGCACCAGATAAAACAGAAAGATGGTACTTTGGGCCAGGCTCTATGAAAAATACCCATTGTGTCTTAAAACACTAGAATGTCCCTTGTATGCATGAATTCCTTCAGGAACAGCAGGTCCATGCCCCTCTCCTTGTGTTCGTTGAGAGGAAAAACCCAACCCAAGCCAACCCATTGCCGCTGAGTTGCTTCTGACTAATACTGGCCTC
>NW_006921796.1:416354-417699 GCF_000298275.1 Orycteropus afer afer | reverse complement strand
CTAGCCTTCTGGTTAGCAGTCAAGTGCCTTAGGCACTATGCTACCAGAGCTCCCCATATATGGACCCTAATTCACTTTTGCTCTCCAGAATTTGTTGGATTGGATGATTTGAAATCTCCCTTCCATGCTCTGTTTAGGAAAAAGGTCTGTACAAACCCTATTTAGACACAATATTTTTCCCAGCTATGTAGGACTATTCTTTAAATATATGTAGATTAGGAATAAAATTAAAATGCCTAGTATCTCGTAGTTTGGGGCTATTTTATTAATGATCAGAGTTGCTATAGGGTCATTGTGCAATGGGACTGATTTGATGGCAATGGGTTAAAGTAGAGAAATGAGGTATTGGTTGTTTAGTGGTAGAATGCTTGCCTTTCATCCCAGACAGTCAGATTCCATTCTTGACCAATGTACTTCACGCAGTGATCGTCCATCTGTCAGTGGGGGCTGGTGTGTTGCTATGATGCTGAATAGGTTTTGATGGAGCTTCCAGACTAGGACGGGCTAGGAAGAAGGGTCTGATAATCAGCCAGTGAAACCTGTGGATCACAATGGTCCAGTCTCCAACTGATCATGAGCATGGTGTAGGCCCAGAAAGCATTTCATACTATTGTGCATGGGGTCACCATGAGTTGGGGCCAATTGACAGTAGCTAACAAAAACAGAGCGACTCTGATGTGCAGGGCTGGTGAGAAATTTTGATCATACTGAAGAAGCTAGGGATGCTTTCCTGGCAGTTAAATTTTGGGTCAGAAGTCTTCTCCCCTGGAGTGAGTGTGTGTTTCCAGTGTGTCTGTTGCTTGGGTCAGGGACAGTTCTACCATCCTTCGCTGGTCTCTCTGATCCCCTCTGCCTGGTGAGAAGACAGATCCCCCTAAACACAAAGCCATGCTGTCTTGAGCTGGCACCTTCCTGCGTGGGAACTCAGAGCCACTCAACAGCCCTTTCTTTCTCCCTGTGGCCTGTGAGCTGGGTAGGCGGCCAGCTGGGAGGTTCCCACATTGGAAGCTGGGTGGGTCCTGTGGAACCCCTTCAGCCTTAGTCAAGGAGCCAGATCTAAGCTCCTCCCTAGGAAGTCTATACAATGTAGCAATGGCGAGAGAAAGGGAGCTTTGTGGAGAGAGTCCCCTCCCATCAGGCCACTGGCATTGATGTGGGCACAAAAAGTGGCCGGCTGTGTTTTATCAGGGCTTGCACTTGGCTACATGGGGGCCCAATCTCCTTCCCAGGGCTCCAGACAGTGTGTACCCATTGCCATTGAGTTGATTCTACTCATAGCGACTTTATAGGACAGAGTGGAACTGCCCTGTGGGGTTTGCAAGGGGGTAAATCTTTTTCTTTTTTT
>NW_006921796.1:405260-415764 GCF_000298275.1 Orycteropus afer afer | reverse complement strand
TTGGGTTTCCGAGGCAGTATCACTACGGAAGTAGGATTGCCCAACCTTCCTTCCGAGGAGTGGCTGGTATATATATATATGTTTTCCCCCCCGATATACCTAGGAGTTTAGCCTCTCCTCCCCTTCCATCCCTGGTAACCAACTAAGAAAATTTCCTTCTATGTATAAACCTTTCCTTGACTTTTTACAATAATGGACTAATACACTATTTGTCCTTTTGTGATTTACTTGTTTCATTTGGCATAATGTCCTCCATGTTTACCCACGTTATGCGGTATTTTGCCGATTCTACATTATTCTTTAGGGTTGTAAAATATTCCGCTGTGTGTCTGTCTGTACCACAGTTTGCTTATCCATTCCTCAGTTGATGGGCACATAGATCGTTTCCATCTCTTTGCTATTGTGAATAGTGCTGCCATGAACAGGGCTGTAAATCTTTATGGAAGCAGACTGTGACTTTTTTCTCCTGTGGAGCAGATGGTGGATTTGAACTGCTGATCTTTGGGTTAGCAGCTGAGCACTTAACCACTGTACCAACAGGGCTTCTTAGACAGTAAGTGGGTAAAAATGAACCTCCATGGAGATTTTAATGTAGGTCCCCTTCCGGGTAATGTAAAGCAACAAAACACTTTTTTTCTCCTCCTAGGAGGTAAAGTAGATTTAACAAAATAAATGAGATTCTTAGCATTGAAGGTGGGTGGGCGTGTTCTTTGGCTTTAAAGGGGAAGTCATGCTTTGGAGAGGGGTGCTGTATGGGAGTATGGCGGGGAGGGGAGAAAGGAGAGAGGAGGTCTCCACACATAGGATGCTGGGTCAGAAATGGGGGGGGAGGAACACAGCAGCATGTGTCTTGGGCTGCCATACCCATGGCTGAGCAGGACCCTTGTGGCTGTGGGCTTGATGCAAAGCACTGCTGTATTGTGCTTTGGGATGAAATGATCGAGTCTATCTTCCATGTTTCAAGCACAGTCAACAAGAGATTCTCCCTGACTTCATGGAGCTCACCATCTAGTAGGCAGGCAAATACAACACAGCACCAAGACAGAGGAAGAATGGGTGGTATGGGAGCTCCCGGCAGGGAACCTCACCAGGATTTGACAGGAAGTGATATTTAAGCCAAGAGCTCAAGGATGAGTGGGGAGTAGTTAGGTGAAAAATGAGTGGGGGAGTGGTCTAGAGAGAAGGAATTGCTCAAGCAAAGGCTTAGGGGCGAGAGAAAGATAACAAGTTCCAAGAGTTCACTATGGCTACAATTTTACTGGGTGCAAGTTGAGGAGAAATGAGATGAAGACAGAGAAGTAAGTTTGGGCCTGACTATAGATGGTGGTACCAAGGAGTTTGGACTTTATCCTGGGGCAAAGGGGAGCCACTGAGGATTATTAGGCACAAGAGTGGCATATGGATATGTGAAACACATACCCTAGATAACAAATAAGTAAATACACCCAATGACAACTTGAGAACAATGGTTTCATTGTCATCATGAGCATCATTATCATTAGCTTGGACTGAAACCTTAATGGGACCAGAGACAAAATTCATAGGCATTTTATATACATCATCTCATTTAATCATCACAGTTACCCTATGTATTAGATTCTACTATGACTGTGGTTGGAATCATGAAGAAAATGAGACTCAAAGAGGTGACAGAGCTGCCCTGAGTCACACAGCTTGGATATGTGGACCCAAGGACTGAACACAGGTCTCTCCATTCTGAGCTCTTATCTCACGTGACAAACAAAAACGTGGTTAACAGTGATTACGAGTAGAGAGGAAACCCTGTGATGTCCCAGGAGGGTTCTAGGTTTGTCAGGGTTCAAAAGGGCTGGAGAATTCTGCTCTGGTCCAGACCTGACTGGGCAGTCAGCAGGAGTTACCATCTTGTTGATTTGTTCCTTACCCTCTGCCTGTAGGCCCTCTCGCATGTGTTCCAGACCTGACGATATACCAAGAGACCAAGTACAACACTGTCTCCTACTTAGTCTCTTTCCAAAACCACCACCATCTCTGAGTGCTTTGCTGAGTAGAGCCAGAAGCACTGCCTGTGAGTGTGCTCTGTAGGGGCCACCATCAGGGGACTTGGGGATTGTCTCGCTGGCCTTTGTCACACTGTGGCCTTGGACTGGGCTGCTCTGGCTGGGCAGATTCTGGGGCCAGGCAATAAGGAGGATGAGTAGTAACTGTCTGTTGGGCTGACGGTGATGTTAAACACAGTGTGCTTTGCGCAACTCAGCACGGTCATCCTGGCCCTGTTGTTTTGTACCATTAAGTCGATTCTGACTCCTAGTGATCCTACAGAGCAGAGCAGCACTGATCCATAGGATTTCTAAGGCTGTAATCTTTATGGGAATAGATTACCAGGTCTTTCTCCTGCAGAGCTACTGGTGATTTTGAACTATGGACCTTTTGTTTAGCAGTTGAACGCATGTTTGTGACTAAAGCGGTAAATCTGCTGACAGATTCACCTGCCTGCTTATGTCCTCTTTCCTCTCACTGCAAGTCAATCAGAATCCCCTTGAGCTAGTGGTAGAGGGGGAGGTGAGAGCTCACAGACAGGGATGAGTGAAATGGGCAGATTGCACCTTTGCCATAGGAGCCCCAACAGGGGCCAGAAGCTGTGCCCAGGTAACCTCCTTGTTGCTGTGCCCTGAGGACCACGGGTAGAGCATCTTGTTGTTGTTGTTATGTGCTGTTGAGTCAGACCTGATTCATAGCGACCCCTCCTTGGGTTTCCAAGGTGGTATCACTAGGGAAGTAGCTTGCCCACCTTTCCTTCTGAACATCTAGTGTTGTTGTTATGTGGTGTCAAGTCAGACCTGACTCATAGCGACCTCTCCTTGGGTTTCTGAGGCAGTATCCCTACGGAAGTAGATCGTCCAACCTTCCTTTTGAGTAGGAGGAAGTATTTTCCCCAGGCCATGGTCTGGCTCTCATCAGAACTGTCTTTGTGTGAAAACTTCCTGTCCAGGGGTCCAGGGCACTCACAGACTCCAGAATGGACCCTGAGGAGGTGGTGGTAGAGTGATAAAGGGAAGGAGCAAAGGGAACTCCAACCAGACCAATATTTGACAGATATCTTAGATGGTACCATCCTGTGTGTCAATTTGTCTGCCACCATCTGAGTGTCAGTTTGTAGTCCTGTGGTGGCTTGCATGTTGCTGTGATGCTGGAAGCTATGCCACCAGTATATGAAATACCAGCAGGGTCACCCATGGTAGATCTGTTTCAGCAGAGCTTCCAGACTAAGACAGAGCAGGAAGACAGGCCTGATTATTTACTTCCCCAAATTAATTAATGAAAGCCCTATGGATCTCAGGAATATTGTCTGATAGTGCTGGAGGATGTCTCCTAGGTTGGAAAGCACTCAAAAAACACAGTGGCTGCAACAATGGACTCAAGCATATCAACACTTATGAAGATGGCATGAAACTAGGCAACATTTTGTTCTGTTTACATGGGATCACCATGAGTCAGATTCAACTCAATGGCAATTATCAGCAATGAATCTCAGATGATACCAGACTAAGATCTCCCCTGAGAACCACTTTCTAGTCTGGCCCTTGTGCATCTGTATCAAAAGCAATATTGGTGGGCCTTCACCAAGCCTTCCACATTCTCAGGACAGTGTGTTGGCTGGAGAGAAGTTTTGGGTGATGTCCACAATCCATGCTCATCAAGGTGTGTTACAGTCATCTCCACCAGGGAAGGGCTTGGGTATTTGGAAGGAGCTAGACAAAGGCAACAGGTCCCAGACAGCTTGGCACCTGCAAGATTTATCTGGGCATTTGTCAGGGAAATGGCAACTTGTTCCAGGGAGTTCCCCTATCTGCAGAAGCCTGCAGGTGAATGGAATGGGCCCAGAGCCAACCCAAAGTCTCAATCTAGCCTCCTTCTTCAATCACACACCAATCATAATAGGTTCCATTCCCAACACTACCCATGTGCCAGACCCTGTGCTATGAGCTTTACATGATCTCATTTCATCTTTACAACAACCATACTCAGTTGGGGATTATTCTCCCCTTTATATACATGGAGGAGCCCTGGTGACTCAGTGGTTAAGAACTTGGCTGCTAACCAAAAGGTTGGCAGTTTGAACCCACCAGCATGTTCTCTGGGAGAAAGACGTGACAGTCTGTTTCCATAAAGATTTACAGCTTTGGTGACACTATGGGAGACTTCCACTCTGTCTTATAGGGTTGCTTTCAGTCTGAATAGACTTGATGGCAATGGGTTTATACAGATGGGAAAAGTAAGCTCAGAGGGGCTAAGTGATATGGCTAGGAAATGACAGAGCCAAACTCAAGGCAGTCTGGTGCCAAAGTCTAAGTTCTATGCAATTTAATTCAACAAATACTTATCAGACACATACCTTAATGCAAGCGCTCTGCTGGACCCTGGGATTTGAGAGGAATAGAACTGTCCCAACCTTCAAGGGTCTTACTGCCTAAGATGTTTACCAGTAATTTCAACACACACTGAAAATGCTAAAGCAGAGACTTAAGCACATCAGACCAGTGGGCAGAGAGGAGGGAGTGATCCAGTCTTGTGCCAGAGGAAGGACATTCAAATGTACTAGTATGTAAAGCATACCTACTGGGATGTTTTCTGTAGCATGGTTTACAGGGAAGGGATTAAGGGCAGGGCATCAATCCACATCAGTGGGGAATGCTGTTTGAATTGTGGTCCAATCACAAGAAGAGATATTTTGAATCCATTAAAAGGGATGGGTTAGAGTCATATCAAAAGGACATGGAGATAGGATTTCCACAAGATTTGTTGAGTGGGAAAAATGAGCTGCAGAAGTGATTTATATGTGTGCATGTTTTCATCATACTAATTCAATCTGTACGCTAAGCAAATAATCTGAGAAGATGAACTATATGAAGAACAAGGCATCAGAAATGAAGACTCATTAACAATCTGTGATATGCAGATGACACAACCTTGATTGCTGAAAGTGAAGAGGACTTAAAGCACTTACTGATGAAGATCAAAGACTACAGTCTTCAATATGGATTACACCTCAACATAAAGAAAACAAAAATCCTCACAACTGGATCAATAAGCAACATCATGATAAATGAAGAAAAGACTGAAGTTGTCAAGGATTTCATTTTACTTGGCTCCACAATCAACACCCATGGAAGCAGCAGCCAACAAATCAAATGATATTTTGTGTTGGGCAAATGTGCTGCAAAAGACCTCTTTAAAGTGTTAAAAAGCAAAGATTTCATTTTGAGGACTAAGGTATGCTTCCTCTAAACCATGGTATTTTCAATCACCTCATACGTATGTGAAAGCTGGACAGTGAATAAGGAAGACTGAAGAAGAATTGATATATTTGAATTATGGTTTTGGTGAAGAATACTGAGTATACCATAGACTGCCAGAAGAATGAACAAATCTGTCTTGGAAAAAGTACAGCTGGAATGCTCCTTAGAGGAAAATGGTGAGACTCTGTCTCATGAACACTGGACATGTTATTGGGAGTTACCAGTCCCTGGAGGAGGACATCATGCTTGGTAAAGTAGATGGTCAGTGAAAAAGAGAAAGACCTTCAATGAGATGGATTGACACAGTGGCTGCAACTAGGGGGTCAAACAGCAAGGATATAAAAAGGGTGCAGGACTGGGCAGTGTTTCATTCTGTTGTACATGGGGTCACCATGAGCCAGAACCAACCTGACGGGACATAACAATAACAGCAGCATGCTTGGCAAAGTAGAGGGTCAGTGATGATGAGAGAAACCCTCAATGAGATGGATTGGCACAATAGTCACAACAGTGGACTCAAACCAAAAATCATGAAGACTGTGTAGGACTCAGCAATGATTCATTCTGTTTATACACAAGGACACCATGAGTAGGAGCCAACTCGATGGCATCTAACAGCAAAAACATGTATGCATACACACACAAACACACACACACATATGTTGCTATGGATTTGGAGAAAGGATTGCCTGTGGAAGATACAGCATGGTCAACAGCAAGGAGCTGGAAACCAATGTTTGGGGAAGTACAAAGAGTTCCTTTCTGCCAAAGTATCATGTCCTTGGAAGGGAGTGGAAGGTCTCAGAGGAAGGTAGGAGTTTCCCAGGATTTGAAGTGTGGGTATGGTTCAAGTGAGGGTTTGACTGCAATTGGATGAGCATCTTCAGGTGTTGGCTGAGTTGGGAGACTCAAGGCTAGTTGGGGACTTGGATTTGGTGTTGCAATGGCAGTGGTCATACAGTTGGGGTCTGTTGTGGATTGAATTATGTTAGAAAGGGAAAGCCTTCCCCTAGAACTAGAGCTCTGAATTTGGACTTTTAGGCTCCTAAACTGTGAGAAAATAAATTTGTCATTAAAGGCGCTCACTTGTGGTATTTCTGTTATAGCAGCACTAGGAACCTAAGACAGAATTTGATACTGAGAGAGGGGTGCTGCAATAACAAATACCTAAAATGTGGAAGTGGCTTTGCAATTGGGTAATGGATGGAGGCTGGGAAGAGTTTTAGGACCTCTGATGCTGTAATGCCTCAGGCATTTGACTGCTAACCAGAAGGCTGGCAGTTCAAACCCACCAGCCACCCCTTGGAAGGAAGATTGGGCAATCGACTTCCAAAGTGACACTGACTCAGAAACCCAAGGAGGAGACACTATGAGTTGGATCCCACTCGATGGCAGTATGTTTTTTTTTTTGGTAATAGTAAAAGCATACATTGCCTTGAAGAGACTGTTGGTAGAATTATGGATGCCAAAGGCAATTCTGGTGAGGACTCAGAAGGAAGTGAGGAGAGCTGTACATACGAATACATATGAGAATACATATGGCTCCAGCAACAGAATGTTGCTATAAGTGTGCTATAAATGTGCTTCTGGTGAGGCTTTAGAAGAAAATGATGAACATGTGATTAGACAATGGAGGAAAGGAGGTGCTTTTTATGCAATGGCAAAGAACTTATGTGAATTATGTTCAAAGGTTTGGTGGAAGGTAGACCTTGTCAGGGATGACCTTGGATATTTGGCTAAGGTGATATCTAAGCAAGATCAAAAAGAGCATGTGGTTTATCCTTCCCACTAATAGTAAAATGTGAGAGGAAAGAGATGGATTTAAAACAGAACCTAGAAGATTTGAAAATTCTATTGTAAAACAAAGGGCACATTTGAACCATTGACCTTCCAGTTAGCAGCCAAATGCCTTATCCACTATACCACCAGAACTCCCCTCACAAGGACATGGCTACACAATCTTTTGTTAAAGAGATTAAGCCTGTGACTAATGAATCTAACCAACTAAAAACCAAAAACCAAACTCAATGCGGTCAGTTGGATGTGACTCATAGCGACCCCTCCTTGAGTTTCTGAGGCAGTATCACTATGTAAGTAGATTGCCCAACCTTTCTTCCGAGGAGTGGTTGGTGGGTTTGAACTGCCAGCCTTTTGGTTAGCAGTCAAATGCCTTAGGCACTAGGCCACCACAGCTCCTAAACCAACTACTATAGAAGAAAAGCCATCAGTTTAGACTGAATAGGAGAGAGGAAAAATGAAAGCAAAGAACACTGTCTACCTCTTGGAATTTTATAGGCAAGAAACAAGCCAAATGAGCTACATCTTCTGTCCTCCAAGAAAAGAAAAGGACCATCGTTGGAGCAGGTGAGAGATCAGCAGAACCGTTGGAAGGAGTATAGGAAGCAGGGCCTTCTTGGCTTTACAGGATAGAGCCATGGTCTCCCAAGTCTCAAAAAGTGGGCTCACTGCCACCTAGGTTTTTCAAAGAATTGGATCTTTGCCAACTAGGTTCCAGAATGTGGTGCTGCCATTAAGGTGTGTCAGGGGATGAGACCACTGCCCAAAGCTGAGGGTGTGGGGCTGCCATGCCCAAGGGGCAGAAGAACAGGAGCCTGCCAGGGCAGAGGGGGTGGTGTCACCATTCAGATGGACTAGGAGAATGGGGCTGCCCAAAGCCAAGGGAGCAGAGTTACCATCTCAGTGAGGCTGGAAGGTGGAGCTGAAGCCCAGAGTCAGGGACCTTTCCAGAATCCAGAGGGTGTCACCAACACCCAGAGTTTGGAGGGTGGAGCCACTGGCCAGATGGTCTCAGAGAACAGAGGATTATTTTCAAGCTTGGAGAGCTAATCTAAATTGTTCTGCTGGGTTATGGACTTGCTTGGTGACTGTTATCCTTTCTTTTCCTCTAGTTTCTCCCATTTGTAATGGAAATATCTACCTTGTGCCTGTTCCACCATTGTACTTTGAAGCAGATAACTTGTATTCTAAATTTCACTGGTTCACAGATGAAGAGCAGTTTTTCCCCAGCATGGAAAATATCTAAAGTCTCACTCGTATTTGATGGAGATGGCTCAGAAGACAAGATTTTAGACTTGGACTTGATTTAAGATTTTTGGAATGATGTGATGGGGTGAATATGTTTGCATGTGGGTTGGACATGAATTTTTGAGGGACAAAGGGGTGGAATGTTATGGATTGAATTGTGTTTCCCAAAATATATGTTGTAAGGTTCTTTATCTGTGATTATAATCCCATTTGGGAATGAATTTTCTTTGTTAACTGACAGGCTGTATATGTGTGTTTTATTTCACTCTTTTTTGAGAGATAAAAGAGATTAAACATGCAAGTAAAAGAAGCAGAGATGGGGGAAGTGAGATGCCAAGCCACATGAAGATTGCCCAGAAGCTCAGAAGAGAAAAGGACCTTCCTCCAGAGCTGACAGATAGACAGGATTCCCCCATAACTGGTGCTCTGACTTGGGACTTCTAGCCTTCTAACTGTGAGAAAATAAATTCTGTTTGTTAAAGCCACCCACCTGTGGTATTTCTGTTACAGTGGCACCAGGTAACTAAGACAGAGTCCAAACTGAATTGAATATAGACTAGGAGACAAGAGTTGTGAAGTAGGAGAAATTTTGGGCAGGGTTATCTAAGAAGTCCTTCTCTTTTCTGGACTTTTTCTATGTATTTCCAACTCTCTCAGTGTGAAGTGTCAGGTTCTTCATGACATTCTTTCCTCAGGACACCCTAGCCACACACAGGCAAGATCTTTTAACAATTAGCTCAGGTAAGACAATGAGTTCTAACCACATTTCTGTCCCCACTGTTCCACTGAAAATGACCTTGCCAAGATCATTAAGACCAGGAAGTGAGCCGGCAGTGGTCAGGAACACCTAAAGGAGACCAGGAAGCAAGCCAGCAATGGTTTGGAACAGCTAAAGGAGACCAGGAAGTGAGTGAAGCAGTTTGGAACAGCTAAGAGAGACAAACTTGTCTGTCAGTTTGTTGTATTGTGGTGGTTTGCGTGTTGCTGTGAGGCTGGAGGCTATGCCACTGGTGTTTCAAATGCCAGCAGAGTTACCCATGGCAGACAGGTTTCAGCAGAGCCTCCAGAATAAGACAGACTCAGAAGAAGGAAGAGGTCATCCACTTCTCAAAGAAGTGTCCAGTGAAAACCTTTTGAATAGCAGTGAAACACTGTCTGATATGTTACTAGACAATTTATGAATAGTCCTAAAATATTGTCCAATAAAGTACCAGAAGATGAGCCCCTCAGGTTGGAGAAAACTCAAGATACTACTGGAGAAGAGCTGCTTCTTCAGAGTAGAACCGACCTTAATGACATGGATAGAGTAAAGCTTTTGGGACCTCCATTTGTTGATGTGGCATAACTCAAAATGAGAAGAAACAGCTGCAAAAATCCATTAATAACTGGAACATGGAATGTATGAAGTATGAATCTAGGAAAATTGGAAGTTGTCAAAAATGAAATGGAATGCATAAAGATGGATATCCTAGGCATTAGTGACCTGAAATGGACTGGTTTGGCCATTATGAATCAGACAACCACATGATCTGCTACGTCGGTAATGATAAATTGAAGAGGAATAGCATGGCATTCATCATCACAAGGGATGTTTCAAGATCTATCCTGAAGTACAAGCTGTCAGTGACAGGATCATACACCCACACACCTAGAAGGAAGACCACTTAATACTACATTATTCAAATATATGCACCAACCATCAAAGCCAAAGATGAGGAAGGTAAAGATTTTTACCAACTTCTATAGTCTGAAATTGGGTGAACATGCAATCAAGATGTGTTAATTATCACTGGTGATTGGAATGCAGAATTTGGAAACAAAGAGGAATCATCAGTAGTTGGAAAATGTGGCCTGTTGATAGAAATAATGCTGGAGATTACATGATAGAATTTTGCAAGACCAACCACTTATTCATTGCAAATATCTTTTTTCAACACTAACTGTGGCTATACATGTGGACCTTCCCAGACAGAATTCACAGGAATCAGATTGACTACATATGTCACAAGAGGCAATGGAGAAGCTCAATATCTTCAGTAAAAATAAGGCCAGGAGCTGATTGTGGAACACACCATCAGCTGCTCATAACTCAACTCAAAAGAATCAACTCTTTTTCAGTCTTCCTGATATGCAAGTTCAAGTTGAAGCTGAAGACAATTGAAACAAGTCCATGAGAGTCA
>NW_006921796.1:381305-404395 GCF_000298275.1 Orycteropus afer afer | reverse complement strand
TATCATTGCTGATGATGTCAGATGGATCTTGGCTGAAAGCAAAGAATACCAGAAAGATGTTTACTTGTGTTTTATTGACTATGCAAAAGCATTCAATTGTGTGGATCATAACAAACTGTGGATAACATTGAGAAGAATGGGAATTCTAGAACACTTAATTGTACTCATGAGGAGCCTGTACATAGACCAGGGGGCTGTCATTCTGACAGAACAACGGGATAAAATCAGGAAGGGAGTGCGTCAGGGTTGTATCCTTTCACCATACTTATTCAATCTGTATGCTGAGCAAATAATCTGAGAAGATGGACTATCTGAAGAAGAATGTGGCATCAGGATTGGAGGAAGACTCATTAACAACCTGAGATCCACAGATGACACAACTTTGCTTGCTGAAGGTGAGGATGACTTGGAGCACTTACTAATGAAGATTGAAGACTATAGTCTACAGTATGGATTATACCTCAATATAAAGAAAACAAAAATCCTTCAAACTGGACCAATAAGCAGCATCATGATAAATGGAGGAAAGATTGAAGTTGTCAAAGACTTCATTTTACTTGGTTCTACAATCAACATCAATGGAAGTATCAGTCAAGAAAGACGACATATTGCATTGGGCAAATCTGCTGGAAAAGACTTCTTTCAAGTGCTGAAGAGCAAAGATGTCTCCTTGAAGACTAAGCTATGCCTAATCCAAGCCATGGTATTTTCAATCACTTCATAAGCGTGTGAGAACTGGACAATGAACAGACTGAAGAAGAGCTGATGATTTTGAGTTATGGTGTTGGCAAAGAATACTGAAAGTACCGTGGACTGTTAAAAGAACTAACAAATTTGTCCTGGAGGAAGTGCAGCTGGGATGCTCCTTGGAAGTGAGAATGGCCAGACTTTGTCTCACCTACTTTGGTCATGTCAGAAGTGACCAGTCCCTGGAGAAAGAAATCACACTTGGTAATGTGGAGGATAGATGAAAAAGGGAAGGCCCTCAATGAGATGGATAGACACAGTGGCTGCAACGATGGGCTCAGGTATAGCAAGGATCGTAAGGTTGGCACAGGACTGGGCAGTGTTTTGTTCTGTTGTACATAGGATTGCTATGAGTCAGAGATGACTCCATGGCACCTAGCAACAACACAAGACCATTAATGTAATCAAAGGACCTTCTCTTTGTTCTTAATCAAACTAATTGCCATTGAGTCTACTGACTCATGGTAGCCCCATGAGTATCAGAATTGTGCTTTAAGGGGTTTTCAATCACTGATTTTCTTTGGAAGTAGATTTCTGTGGCTTTTTTCTAAGGGGCCTTTGGGTGGACTTGAACCTTCAAACTTTTGGTTAGTAGTAAAGCACGTTAACCAGTAGTAAAGCATGTTAACCATTTTTACCACCCAGGAATTCCTGCTTCTGTTAATCCTTCCCTAAGAAGTAGTTGACCCAGGGGCCACTTCTTAGTGAAACACTTTTCACTCTTGGTATGTATGAGAGGACACTCCTGGCTTTTCTTCTACATCTCCACTGCCATCACTGTCATGTGAGGCTCCATCCTTCTCCACCTGGTCTTCCCACTTTCACTCTTCCCTCTTCCTAAACCGTTCTTCAGTGCCTAAGGCACTTGACTGCTAACCAGAAGGCTGGTGGTTCAAACCCACCAGCCACTCCTCGGAAGGAAGACTGGGCAATCTACTTCTGTAGTGATACTGCCTTGGCAACCCAAGGAGGGGTCGCTATGAGTCGGGCCGATTTGATGGCACATAACAACAACAACAACAAACCATTCTTCACACAGTAAACAGAGTGATCAATTTACACCCTTACCAGATAATATTGCCTCCTGCTTAATGCCTACTCATGATTTTACATTAAACTTAAATAAAATCTAAGCTCTGACCAAGATCTTCAAAGCCCTGTGTACCAATGGCTGATTTTGTCTCAGACTCCTATTTCCTCTGGCTTTTTCTTTGCTCTAGGCACACTTATTTCCTTGCTGTGCTAGAACCCTCAAAGCATTTGGCCCTCTGTCCGGAATGTCAGCCCCCAGCTTCTTCATGACTGACCTTTTGTCTCTTCAGCTCAAATGTCACCTCCCCAGAGAGATTTTCACTGTGTACTCTTTCTAAAGATGGCACATAACAACAACAACAACAAATATTTTGTAGTTAAACGAAGGAATAAATGATCTTTGATCCCTCCTTCTAAAGGGCCCTTTCCCCCAGAGAGAGCATTAGGATTACTAACTTCTAAGCCACAGCTCCCTGTGGTTCCTTGAACAAATCTCTCACCCTCGGCAAGACTTCAGACATTTGGCCTTCTGTTTTGTGACTCCAGCTCAAACCTAACCTCCCCCATGCAGTCTCCTTGATTCTTTAAGGTAGAATTATCCACTCCCTTTTCTACATTCTCACAACACTTTGCTTCTGCCTGAATTCTGGCAACTTTTTAATTCTGTTTGATAGTAGAGTTTGTTGCTTTCTTATTTGTCTCCCCTCCCAGTCTACAAATTCCTTGAGTTTACAGAGCATCCAGAGATGCCATCCTCTGCTTTTTTCTGTATTTTCCCAATTCAGTGTGTCTCTCAATTCAATATACCTTTTTGGATCAAATGGAGTCTAGCTCATAGTGCTCTCATAGCATTGCTTGCACAGACTGGCCAACTGGTCTACCTGCTTTGCCCAACAAAGATTCCTTAGGTCTAGGTCTAGGTTGACTCCCTGTTCCAGGAGGCAATCCTGCCTGCTCAACTTGCCAGATGGGTTTCATAATTTGGATTCAGATTTTCCTATTTATCCAGAGTCATAAATTTCAACAGCCATGCTACAAATCCATCTTCTTCATTGTACTCGCTCTTATGTCCAGGGCATATATTCAAAACCAACACATCTAAAATCAGGGATCAAAACATTTCCAGACTCAGTTTTTCCTTTCCTTTGAGGTTTCTTTTATATAGTAGGTGACCAATAAATAGTTGATAAAAAATGAAGTAATCGGAGTTGTTTAAGCAATCTGACACCCCTGAATGTATTTTTATTTCATACTTTCTGACCACTCGGTGTTTGTTCTGGATGCTATTTCTCCAACAATAGTGTAGATGCCTGGGCTGCAGGTAGGCACGTGCCCTTCCAGAGACACATGATGAAATCTCTTAAAGATGTTCCATCTGAATTCTCCTGTAGTTCTCTTGTGTTATCATTCAGTAAATATGCCCTCAGGGATGCCTTGGTGAGGCTGTCTGTTACACATTCCACTAGGATAGACACTTATATCTGCCTGCTTATATTGCCTAACAGAGTCAAAAAGAAAACAACAACAACAACAACCAAACTCACTGCCCTTGAGTCAGATCCGACTCATAGCCACCTCTGCTTGGGTTTCCGAGTCAGTATCACTACAGAGGTAGATGACCAACCTTCCTTCCAAGGAGTGGCTGGTGGGTTTGAACCGCCAAGGAGTAGCTGGTGGGTTTGAACCGCCAGCCTTCTGGTTAACAGTCAAATGCGCCACCAGAGCTATGACTATATTAGGGTCTTTCCACCAAAGATTGGAAGATCATCCATAAAAAAGCTGGAGAAGCAGGTATGAAGGGTGTTGCCAAGAAGCTCAGCTGATAAGAAATCAGAATAGTGACTCATAGCAAGTAGGGATGAAAAGTGAGCTTGTCTATGTCAAGTCAGTGGTCCTGCCCTGCTTTGCCTCTGTCTGGGAGAGGGCTGGTGCTGGAGATGTTGACGCACCATCTTATTGCCTTCCCATTCCTAGGATAGGTGATCAGGTTGACTAAACCCTTTCTTCTTGGAACCTTACCCTAAAGGCTTCCATGACCACAATTTTTATCCTTGTCCCTCTCTTCCTATTTCTCTGACTCCTCCTTCTCTGTCTTTTTTTGTTGGCTCCTCTCCCTCCTGCCCAAATGTAAGACATTCATCCCTCCAGAATCTGTCCTCAGTCCCATATTAGAGCTGAAATTTTAAAGCACTTGGGTTTGTGGAAGCTGTGATCGACAGTGGGAGCCCTAACTTCATTCTGAGGCTTGACATAAGTTTCAGACACCATTTTCAGTTCTTTCTGACCCTTAAACATTGTGGCTATGCATAGACAAGTTCCAGGACAAACCTAGGGAGTGGCAGTTTGCCCTCAGGAACAGTGTGGTTGAAAGTAGATTATGCTCACACAAAGAACTTGCTTGGGTGTGTCCATATTTAATTTAAATTAAGGTTGAGGTTTTATTGTTTTGTAGCCATCTTGTGGCTATGACTCAAGCCACTTGGTCATGAGTCCTATTGGGACCACCACCTAGGCAGGTGGTCAAGCCCCACAATCAATCCTTTAACCCTTTTAATCTTCAATTATGTACCTATACCAATCATGGTCCTTTCCTCACTTCTGTAGTCCCACCTGCCACAGTGATGACTTGATCTGCCACCAATCATGATTGTGTGATGATTTCCTTTGTTTTCAATCATATATAATTAGCCCCATGACCATGACTCGGTGGACTCCATTCAGCTTTCTGTACTGTGTACATGCTAATGGTTTCCCTCATCTAGGATGATTGTCTTTGTTTTGCTTTTGTGTTGCCTAACACTTACTAAAGTGTCTCTATTGAACTTGTTTGAATCTGGGGTCTCTTTCTTCTCCTGGCATAGCCCTTCCCTTATATCCTCCATACCCTCTCTCCCACAGCAAACTCACCCATCACCCACAGTTTCAACTCTCCCGTTTCTAAACCAAATCTAGTTCTCTTATTAGCATTTCTCTCTGCAATCTCTGTGCTCCTGGTTTCAATTCCAAGTATATTAACCTGCTTGGTCTTTGGGCTCTAAGAGTCCATATATCTGAAATAAGCTCACCAATTTTGTAGTAGGTTGAATAATACATCTCCCCATAAAGATATTCATATTTTAGTCTCTGTTGTTGTTACGAGCTGTTGAGTGGATGTCCACTCATAGTGACCCCATGTGACAGACTCTAACTGCCTCATAGGGACTTCTTGGCTGTAATCTTTAAGGGAAGAGATCCCCAGGTCTTTCTCCTGCAGAGTGGCTGGCTGGGTGTGCTTGAACCACAAATCTTTAGGTTAGCAGCCCAGTTCTTAACCATTATGCTATCAGGGTTCTTCATCTCCAGAACCTGTGGATGTTACCTTATTTAAGGATGCTGAAATGGGGAGATTATCCTGGATTTGTTGTTATTATTATCTACTGCTGAGTCATCTCTGACTCATAATGACCTTATGTGCAACAGAACAAAACACTGCCTGGTCCTGCACCAGCCTCATGATCCCTACGATACATGAGCCCATTACTGTAGCCACTGTGTCAATCTATCTTGTTGAGGGCCTTCCTCTTTTTTGTTGACTCTCCACTTTACCAAGCATGACATCCTTCTCCAGAGAATGGTCCTTTCTGACAACATGACCAAAGTAGGTGAGATGAAGTCTGGCCATTCTCGCTTCCAAGAAACATTCTGGCTGCACTTCTTTCAGGACACATTTGTTAGTTCTTTTAGCAGTTCACGGTACTTTCAACATTCTTCTCCAGCACACAACTCAAAAGCATCAACTCTTCCTTGGTATTCCTTATTCATTGTCCAGCTCTCATGTGCATATGTTGTTGTTGTTGTTGTTATGTGCCATCCAGTCCAACCAGACTCACAGTGACCCCTCCTTAGGTTTCTGAGGCAGTATTATTATGGAAGTAGATTGCCCCATCTTCCTTCCAAGAGTGGATGGTGGGTTTGAACCTCCAGCCTTCTGGTTAGCAGTCAAGTGCCTTAGGCACCATGCTACCAGAGCTCCTTGAGGCAATTGAAAACACCATGGCTTGGGTTAGGTGCATCTTAGTCTTCAAAAAGATATCTTTGTTCTTCAGCACTTGAAAGAGGTCTTTTGAAACAGATTTGCCCAATGCAATACATCTTTTGATTTCTTGACTGCTGCTTCCATTGGTGTTGACTGTAGAACCAAATAATATGAAGTCTTCTATAACTTCAATCTTTTCTCCATTCATCATGATGCTGCTTCTTGGTCCAGTTGTGAGGATTTTTGTTTTCTTTATATTGAGGTATAATCCATACACTAGACTGTAGTCTTCAATCTTCATCAGTAAGTGCTCCAAGTCATCCTCACTTTCAGCAAGGAAAGTTGTGTTGTCTGAATATCTTAGGTTGTTAATGATTCTTCCTCAAATCCTGATGCCATGCTCTTATTCACATAGTCCAGCTTCTTGGATTATTTGCTCAACATAGATTGAATAAGTATGGTGAAAGGATACTCCCTTCCTGATTTTAAACCACACAGTATCTCCTTGTTCTGTTTGAACAACAGCCTCCTGGTCTATGTACAGGTTCCCTATGAGTATGATTAACTGTTCTGGAATTCCCATTCTTCTCAATGTTATCCATAATTTGTTATGATCCACACAATTGGATGCTTTTGCATAGTCAATAAAACACAAGTAAACATCTTTCTGGTATTCTTTGCTTTTAGCCAAGATCCATTTGATGTCAGCTATGTATCTCTCACTTCATGTCCCCTCTGAATCCAGCTTGCATTTCTGGAAGTTCTCTGCCAATATACTGCTGCAACCATTTTTGAATTATCTTCAGTAAGATTTTACTTGCATGTGATATCAATGATACTGTTTGATAATTTCCACATTCTGTGGGATCACCTTTCTTTGGAATGGGTACAAATATGGATCTCTTCCAGTCAGTTGGCCAGGTAGCTGTCTTTCAAATCTCTTGGAATAGCCAAGTGAGTGCCTCCAGCATGGCATCCATTTGTTGAAACATTTCAATGGGTATTCTGTCAGTTTCCTGAGCCTTGTTTTTTGCCAATTCCTTCAGTGAAGCTTCAACTTCTTCCTTTAATACCATTGGTTCCTGATCATATGCCACCTCCTGAAATGAATGATCATCTACCAAGTTTTTCTGGTATAGTGACTCTGTATATTCCTTCCATCTTCTTTTGATGTTTCTTGCCTCATTCAGCATATTGCCCATCGAATCTTTCAATATTGCAATTCAAGGCTTAAATGTTTTTCCTCAGTTCTTTCAGCTTGAGAAATGCTGAGCGTGTTCTTCCCTGTTGGTTTTCTAACTCCATGTCTTTGCACATTTCATTATAATAATTGACTTTGTCTTCTTGAGCTGCTCTTTGAAATCTTCTGTTCAGCTCTTTTATCTTGTCTTTTCTTCCATTTGCTTTAGCTACTCTCCATTCAAGGGCAAGTTTCATAGTCTCTTCTGACATTCATTTTGGTCTTTTCTTCCTTTCCTGTCTTTTTAATGACCTTTTGCTTTCTTCATGGATGACGTTCTTCATGTCATCCCACAATTCTTCTGGTTTTCAGTCATTGGTGCTTAATGCTGCAAATCTATTCTAATGGTCTCTAAATTCAGGAGAGATCAAGGATATATTTTGGCTTTCACAGACTTGTTTCAATTGTCTTCAGCTTCAACTTGAACATGCATATGAGCAGCTGATAGTGTGTTTCACAATCAGCTCCTGGCCTTGATTTTGCTGAAGATATTGAGCCTCTCCATTGCCTTTTGCCACAGATGTAGTCAATCTGATTCCTGTGTACCCTGTCTGGGAAAGTCCGCATGTATAGCCACTGTCAGTGTTGTTGAAAAAGGTATTTGCAATGAATAAGTCATCGGTCTTGCAAAATTCTATCAGACAATCTCCAGCATTCTTTCTATCACCAAGGTCATATTTTCCAACTACTGTTGATTCTTCTTTGTTTCCAACTTTTGCTTTCCCATCACCAGTGATTAATTAACACATGTTGATTGTATGTTCGGCCAATTTCAGACTGCAGAAGCTGGTAAAAATCTTCAATTTCCTCATCTTTGCCTTTGGTGGTTGGTGTGTAAATTTGAATAACAGTAGTATTAACTGTCTTCCTCATAGGTGTATGGATATTATCCTATCACTGACAGCATTGTAGTTCAGGGCAGTTCTTGATACATTCTTTTTGATGATGAATGCCATGCTATTCTTCTTCAATTTGTCATTCTCAGCATAGTAGATCATTCTGGTTGTCTGATTCAAAATGGCCAAACCAGTCCATTTCAGCTTACTGATGCCTAGGATATTGATCTTTATGTGTTCCATTTCATTTTTGCCAACTTCTAATTTTCCTAGATTCATATTTTGTATATTCCATATTCCAATTATTAATGGATATTTGCAGCTGTTTCTTCCCATCTTGAGACATGCCACATCAGGAAATGAAGGTCCTGAAAACTTTACTCTACCCACATCATTAAGGTCAACTCTGTTCTGAGGAGGCAGCTCTTTTCCAGTAGTATTTTGAGGGCCTTCTGACCTGAGAAACTCATCTTTTGGCACTATATCGAACAATGTTTCAGGGCTATTCATAAAGTTTTCCATTAACATATTAGTGTTTCACCACTATTTGTAAGTTTTTCACTGGCCAATTCTTTGAGAAGTGGATGGGCTCTTCCTTCTTCCAAGTATGTCTTAGTCTGGAAGCTCCACTGAAGCCTATCCACCATGGGTGACCCTGCTGGCATTTGAAACACTGGTGGTGTAGCCTCCAGCCTCACAGCAACACTCAAGCCACCACAGAAGGACAAACTGACAGACAAGTTTGTCTTCATTAGCTGTTCCTAACTGCTCCACTTATTTCCTAGTCTCCCCCACCCTGCTTACTTACCTGGCCTGCCCCCGGGGCACTTCACGTACAACAAACACCCCCCTTCCCACTCCCCCAGGGATGCTCCATGCATGCAAACATCCACCTCCCGCCGCCCCCCTGGCTTACTGCATCCTGCCCCCAGGACCGCTACACACACACATACACACACACACAACACCTGGATTATCCAGGTTGAGTTTAAAGGAAATCATAAGGACTTTTATATGAGAAAAAGAGGTGGGTCAAAGGAGGAAGAGGGATCTTGTGGTAACAGAAACAAAAGGGTGGAATGATTCAAGGAAGAGGTCATAAGCAAAAGAATGCAGGCAACCTCTAAAAGCTAGAAAAGGCAAAAGAAACAAACAAATGGATTGTCCCCTAGAATCTCCAGAAGGAATCAGCCCTGCTGATATAACATCTTGACGTTAGCCTGTTGAAACTGCTTTCAGGCTTCTGACCTCCATGATGAAGAGAATAAGTTTGTATGTTTTAACCTATCACATTAGTGTAATTTGTTATAGCAGCCATGGAAAACTAATACATTTTGCTTTGAAACTAGTCCTTACTCCTGGATCCTATTTTGACAAATATGCATCATTATTTTCTTAGGCATATGACCTGGAACCTTGAAGATATCTTTGACTCTTTCTTTTCCATGCTCAACATCCAATCTGGCATTAACTATGTAGTGTAAACCTTCATGTTAACTTCTAATCCGTTGCCTCTTTTCCATTCCCACTGCCAATATAACCTGTTGTGCAGTCTCTTCTAATAGTCAATTCTTTTGTCTTTTCAAATCTAGTATCACACTTCCTCCTATAAATTTCTGCCACACCATTCCACTAACACACAGCTTCAGACATGTCACTACATTACACTACATTGCCATCTCCAATGGCAATGGTTTTCAACCCAATTGCCTGTTGAATAAAGCAAACCTAGCAAAACTTTGCCTTTACACGCTTATCTTCTATTTCCCTATGATTATCATGTTTCAGTCAAACTGGAAAACTGGAGGACTCACTGTTTCCTGAAAATCCTCATGCTTTATGTCCCCCAACATTTACTTATGTCATCCCCCCCCCCCCCGAGTGCTTTTCTTCATTTCTCCCTCATGGTCTAGAATTATATGAGTAAGGCAGATACCTCTCCCCAGAATAATCATTGCAGATTCTGGGGGCATTCATTTTTTTTTTTTTTTAATTGTGATTTGAGTGAAAGTTTACAGAGCAAATTCATCTTCCATACAGTAGCTCACATACACCTTGTCTTATGACATTGACTGCAATTTCCCACAATGCAACAGCTCTCTTCCTACTTCCTCTCCATAGCCACTTTTTCACTGTATTCTCCCCTCCCATGCACACCTGTCCCCCAAGTTGTCTCCCTGTGCATACATAGCCCTTCTATTCTCCCATGGTTGATCAATCTACGGAGTGTATCTACCTAATGTAAATGTTTGGCTCTTATGCCTGTCTTTTGTTTGGCTGGAAGCCACAGGTGTGGGTCTAATTCCAGACCTGAAGGGCAGCTAGGGGCCGTAGTCTCAGTGGTTCCACCGGCTCTATGAGACCAGCAAACCTGTTCATTTAAAAAAAAAAATAATTTTGAGTTTTGTTCCACATCATTCTCCCACTCTATCCAGGATTGCCTACATAGATCTAGGGGCATTCTTAGGTTCTCTCATTACTGGAGCATTGAATGGATGGAAGCAGACATCTCAAAATTGTGTTTCATTGCATTAGGGGTAATTTAGTCTGCTATGATTTATTCCTAGAGGTTCAAACCCACCAGCCACTCCTCGGAAGGAAGATGGGGCAATCTACTTCTGTAGTGATACTGCCTTGGAAACCCAAGGAGGGGTTGCTATGAGTCAGGTTCGACTCGACGGCACATAACAACAACAACAACAACAACAACAACAACATGATTTATTCCTAAGGGGGACTGCCTCTCCCCCAATTCTGGATCTAATGGAGCATCACACATGATGCAACAATGGTCAAGAGAGTGCTGTATCCTTCTGGCTACAGTAATTGATCCAGTGGTTGGCACAGGAACCAAGAAGGAGCAATCAGAGTTCCTCTGTGAAATTTTGAAATAAGAGGTTTTTTTTTCTCCTTTTTCAATAAGGCCTGGCAGAGGACTTCTTGCCTGTCATATAAAGCTAGTTTAATGACTGAGCAAGGACAAGCCAAGTAGAGAGGGGAGAGAGTTACAAGCCCTAATGACATTTTAGGGCTTGGATCTAGCTATTTCTGGAGCCAGATGACCTTGAACCTCTGAGATACATGAAAAAAGGAAACAAAAGTTTCTTTTTCTCTTAATTACTTAGAGTATGACATAACATTGCTTGCTGAAAGCAGATGATTTGAAGCACTTATTGATGAAGATCAAAGACTACAGCCTTCAGTATGGGTTATACCTCTATACACAGAAAACCAAAATCCTTACAATTGGACCAATAAGCAACATCATGATAAAGACTGAAGTTGGCAAGGATTTCATTTTACTTGTATCCACAATCAATGTCCACGGAAGGAGCAGTCAAGAAATCAAATGACGTATTGCATTGGGCAAATCTGCTGCAAAAGACCTCTTTAAAGTGTTTAAGAGCAAAGATGTCACTTTGAAGACTAAGGCATGCCTGACATAAGCCATGGTATTTTCAATCACCTCATGTACATGTGAGAGCATATGAATAAGGAAGACTGAAGAAGAATTGATGCCTTTGAATTATGATGTTGGTGAAGAATATTGAATATACCATGGATTGACAGAAGAACAAACACATCTGTCTTGGAGGAAGTACAGCCAGAATACTCCTTAGAGGCGAGGATGGTGAGACTTTGTCTCCATGCTTTGGTCATGTTATCAAGAGGGATTAGTCCCTGGAGAAGGACCCAATGCTTGGCAAAGTAGAGGGTCAGCAAAAAAGAGGAAGACCTTCAATGAGATGGACTGACACAATGGTTACAACAATGGACTCATACATTAACCATTGTATGGATGGTGCAGGACTAGACAGTGTTTCATTCTGTTGTGGATAGGGTCACTATGAGTCAGAACTGACTCAACGGCATGTAACAACAACAACAACACTTGGAGTGGGGCTTTATGTTACTTTCAATTGAAAGAATTTATTAATTCAGTTACCTTCTACTATTACCAAGCTCTTTTCAGAAAGTGCAACCATAAAAAATAAACAAACCCACCGCCATCTAATTGATTCTGACTCATAGTGACCCCCATTGGGGTTTCAAGGCTGTAAAATCTTTAGATTTTAGATTGCCCCATCTTCCTTCTGCAGAGTGGCTGGTGGGTCTGAACCACTGAGCTGGTTAGCAGCCAAAATCCCTTATCCATTATGCCACCAAACAACCAGACCATCATCAAATATCACCATTAAGACTAATTTGTCCCAACCATACGGCATTTTGCAAAGCACTTTCTTACACTTTAAATCACTGATTTAGGATCTCCCTCTCTCTGAACTTCAAGTCTTCAAGCAGACCATACATTTGGCAATATGCCTTGGGTAGTTTTTCCATTTCTTGCTATTTAACTCACATTGCTACACATCTATGTAATAAAGAGCACTCTGAATTAGAAGCCAGAGAATCTGGGTTCAAGTTCTGACACTTCAAATTATGAGCTATGTAACCATAAACCAAGTTACTTGGTTTCTCTGAACCTCAGTTTCTCTGCGTGCCAAGCACACCCATTCCTGCCCTACCTACTTCTCAGTTTCATTAGGAGAATGGAATTAGATCATGTATGTGACAGTGCTTTGTAGAAAGCAGGGGTGGGCAAACTATGGCCCTTGAGCCAAAGCAGTCCACTGCCTATTTTTTTTAAGTACTGTTTAGTTTTATTGGAACATAGTCAGACCATTGGTTTACATATTGTATAAGGCTGCTTTCTACAATGGCTGAGTTGAATGGTTGCAACAGAGATGATATGGCTTGACAAGCTGAAAACATTTACTCTCTTGTCCTTTACAACAGAAGTTTGCTAACCCTTGCTCTGAAGTGTTCAACAGAACAAGGTATGTTTCCCATTCACTGCAGGGTGTTTTCATGCATTTCCTATTTCCCCTCCAGGAAAACTTCTTGAAGTCAAGGATACTATCTTTTCCTTTTTATGTGCCTTTCCTCCTTGCAAATTCTCCTCCCCAGAATGCTTAGCATGATGCCATCCAGCATAATTATTCAGACCCATCACCGTCAAGGATTTTTCTAAAGTAATCACATCCAATATTGACAAAGAGTGTTGGATGCCGAATATCGAAAATGGGAAGAAACCGTCTGGAGGGCAATTTGACATCACTTCTCAAAACTCTTAAACATGCACCATTCTCCTTGACCCTCTCATCCCACTTCTAAGAAGCTGTCTCTGAGTTGAGATGCATTTACAAATTTAAGAAATGATGGCGAACTAATTATATAAATTACCGTAACAGAATATTATGCAACCAACCATTCAAAATCTTGTTTACAAAGGTTCTTTAATAGTATGGGAAAATGTCTCTGATATAATGTTAGTGAGGAAAGCCTGATAAAATAACATGATAGGTATTATGATTCCAATTTTATGAAACAAGACTAGCAGGAAACATACCCACATCTAGTGGTGATATTCTCTGGGTAGTGGAATCATGAAACATTTTTATATTATGAATTTGATTTTTCTTTATTTTTCAATAAAAATGAATAATTTAGCAAATAATTATTTGTTGGATATGCTTGAGAGATAGATGAAACTTTGAGTCACCCTCTGATCACAATCTAGAAGAAGGGCAGTAAATGCAATAGAGGCAGCCAGGAGCGTGTGTGAGTGGCAGGAGATGGTGGGCAGGGGTGAGATGGAGAGCCTGTGCTTCTCAAGTGCCACCTGCCACCCAACTCTAACTGCCGATTGCTGTGTGGAGATCTGAGTCAGACTCAATTCCTTACTCAAGGAAAGCCAGAAATTTGGATTTTCACGTGAATTTCCAATTATTAAACTCTATGTGTGTTTCTCACCTGTCAGTTTGTTGTACTGTAGTGTCTTGCATGTCGCTATGATGCTGGAAGCTATACCTCTGGTATTTCAAATACCCGCAGGGTCACCTATGATGGACAAATTTCAATGGAGCTTCCAGACGAAGACTTAGAAAGGCCTGGCAATTTACTTCCAGAAATTCACCCATGACAACCTATGGATCACAACAGAATCATGTCCAATATAGTACTGGAAGATGAGCCCCATAGGTTGGAAAGCACTCAATACACACAGTGGCTGCAACAGTGGATTTGACATACCAACACATGAAGATGGTACAGGAACAGACAACACTTCGTTCTGCTGCACACTGGTCACAAGTGGAAGCTGACTTAATGGCAACTAACAACAATAAAGAGTTCTGGTAGTGTAGTGCCTAAGGCACTTGACTGCTAACCAGAAGGCTGGCGGTTCAAACCCACCAGCCACTCCTGGGAAGGAAGGTTGGGCAATCTACTTCCATAGTGATACTGCCTCAGAAACCCAAGGAGGGGTCGCTATGAGCTGTGTCTGACTCGATGGCACATAACAACAACAACAACCACAATAAAACTCCATGTGAGTTAAGTAAGGCACTCTCATGGTCTGAATCTAGCCCCTACATCACCCATTGAAATGCCTGCTCTAAAACCATGTGACAGAGTTGAAGGACAGCTGGAGATGATCTTGTCCAGTTGCTGCATTTGATTTTGAGGTCAAACAACTTACCAGGCCCAATAACTATCAGCAGAGCACAGGGTTCTGATTCTCAGACCACAACTGTTTTGGGCTGTGTCATTACTGAGCTGGTGACCTTCCCCATCACCTCTGCCTGTCTCCTGCATTCTCTATCTCAGGGAACTGGCACTAGCCTCCCTCCAGATGTCCTGGCCAGACTCTGGGTGTTATCCTTGGTGCTGATCAAGTATGAAATCCCATTAAGTCTGTCTCCTAAACCTATTTTGCATTCATCTTATTTCTCTCCCTTCTCATTGCTACCATTTTAGTTCATGCTCCTGTAATTTCACCTGGCCCACTGCAGGAGCCTCCCACCTACTCTCTAATCATGTCATTCCTCTGCTCCAAACCTTTCTGATAAGTCATGGTCTAGTCCACACCCCCCTCTTTGACCTCATCTTGTATCTCTCTCTTCCTCATTCTGGCCTTCAGCTCCTTTCATTCGCCATTTTCCTCTCTTCAGCAAGGACCTTGCCCATGCTATTCCACATGTCTGGAATTCTCTTTCCACATCTCTTCCTATTATCAATTTCAGTGAATCCTTAAGGTCTCAGAACCATGCCTGGCCCATCTTAAGTGCTAAGTGTCAATTATCATAATTTTTATTTTATCATCTCAGCCCAAATGTCACTTTCTGGATGAATATCTCTCAGGTAAAGCCTGATTTTGCTTTCATAGCACTTACTACAATCATAATCAAATAATTAACTATTTTTATTTGGTTACTATCCACCACCTTTGTGAGACTTCATGGCTCTCCTCAGGATGAAAACAAAACAGTCTTGTCCAACACTTGCATATCTCCAGCAACTGCCTAAGTGCACAGTCCAGCATTCAATAAATGTTTGTTGAATGATGTGGAACAAATGCTTGGTTATATTTTTATACCCATACCAACTGACATCAGTAGAACCTTCACACCATTTCCATGTTGTCCATTTAACAGAAAAATAAATTGAGGGTTGTTGTTGTTGTTGTTGTTATGTGCTGTCGAGTCAGACCCTACTCATAGCGACCCCTCCTTGGGTTTCTGAGGTGATATCACTATGGAAGTAGACTGCCCAACCTTCCTTCTGAAATTGAGGGTCAGTGAGGCCAAAAGTGACTACAAAGGTCTGTGGCGAATAAGAATGTACAACCCCAATCTCTGAGACCCAGCCCTATGACCTTGCACTGCTGGATGGGTAGATATTTGATGTCTGGTATTCCCTGATTCAGGGAGCCTGGTGGTACAGTGCTTAAAGCACTTGACTGTCAACCATAGTTCCTCAGTTCCAACCCACTAGCTGGTCTGTGGGAGGAAGATGTGGCAGTCTGCTTCTGTAAAGATTTACAGCCTTATAAACCCTAAAGGGGCAGTTCTACTTTGCCCTATAGGGTTGCCATGAGTCAGAATCAACTTGATGGAAACTTTATTTTTCCCTCCATTCCTGGGTGGTGCAAGCCATTAGGCACTCAGCTGCTAACAAAAAGATTGGAGATTCAAGTCTACCCAGAGGTGACTTGGAAGAAAGGCCTGGCAATCTACTTCAGAAAACTCAGCCATGGAAAACTCCACAAAGCACAATCCTCCTCTGACACTCATGAAGTCACCATGAGTCAGAGTTGACTTGATGGCAACTGTTTTTTCAAATTTCCTGATTCAGAATGGGTACACATATGTGCTTTTCAGTGGGAGGAAGACTTGCTAGGTTGATTGCTAGTCGATTAGCACCTGGGGAAAGAGAATGATTTTTCCCCTTCGTTACCTGGATCTGGGCAGCCTGAAAATGCTTGATCCCCACTGTCTGCTACTTGGGATGTAATGACCTGCTTCCAATTCCTTTCAATTACTGGATTTCTGGTAGGAATTTAGAAAACAACTTCTAAATCCTGAGGCTTGGAGGGCAGCCCGTGTTTCATTTTCAAGTCTCTGTGCCCAGAATTTCAGACAGACTTTTTTTTTTTTTTTTTAAACCAGCCCCTTAGTAGAGCCCAGTCCTGCACCACTGTCATTCCTCCCAAATTCCCCACCTGGGAGCTATCTAGCCATGCTGCTTTCCTGATTAACTTACTAGACAGAAGCCTTCCTTTGCTTCCATGCAGGACTGTATTTCTCAGCTCTGTTGATTGTCCTGAGGCAGTTTTTCTGTGGGCTTGTGTCCAGTGAGAGGGAGCCACCAGCAGTAGGAGTAAGCAAAGCCAGGTGTGAATTTTGCTTCTCCATGTGCTTGTGCTGCGGCCTTGGGCAACTGACCTAAGCCTCTAGGCCTCAATTTGCTTAACGGTAAAATGGGAATAATGATATGTATCTTTTGGGGTTTGTGGTGGAAATATCCAGCAAATAACAGGCATTAAGAAAATTACTTTCCTTCCTTCTCTGGCTTTTGGTAGGGCTAGGGTTGGTGAGGGAGCTCTGGTGGTGTAGTGCCTAAGGCACTTGACTGCTAACCAGAACAATGGCGGTTCAAACCCACCAGCACTCCTTGGAAGGAAGATTGGGCAATCTACTTCTTTAGAGATACTGCCTCAGAAACCCAAGGAGGGGTCGCTATGAGTTGAGAAAGTGGTCTTGGTGGTATGAGGGTTAAGCACTTGTCTGCTAACTGAAAAGGTGGCAGTTTGAACCCACCCAGCTGCTCTGTGAGAGAAAGACCTGGTGATCTGCTTCCACAAATACTACAGCCAAGAAAACCCTATGAGGAAGTTCTACACTATCTCAGGGGGTTGTGAGGAGTCGGAATCAACTCCATGGCAACTAACAACAGGGTTGTGATCTGTCAATTTGTTATACTGTGGTGGTTTGCATGTTGCTATGATATTGGAAGCTATGCCACCAGTATTTCAAATGTACACAAGGTCACCCAGGATGTACAGGTTTCAAGGACACTATGAGGACTAGGAATAAAGGCCTGGTGATCTACTTACAAAAATTAGTCAATGAAAAAAAAAACTTTAAATAAAAAAAAAAATTAGTCAATGAAAACTATATGGATCACAAATAGAATATTGTCCAATACAGGGCTGGACGATATAGTGTTGGAAAGCACTCAAAATACACAGTGGCTGCAACAACAGACTTGAACACACTAAACATAGAGAAGATGGTGCAAGACTGAGCAATCTGTACATGGGGTCTGTTGTACAAGCTTTCTATTGTGCATGGAGTCATCTTGAATGAGAGTCAGCTTTCTGGCATTAACAATAATAGGACTGGTGGTAGTGGAGGGATGGGGGTGGGTGTAGAAGATCACAGAGGTGAGCTAGGGAAGGGAGGATCTTGGCTAAGGTCTGGTTACTGAAAAATCCAGTCCAGGGAAGTTGCTAAGGCACTTCCTTGTTGGGTGTTAGTGTGAGACCAGTGAGGAGTGGAATGTGAATGGCCTCTGGACATTAGAGCCAGGCAGACCTGGTTCAAACCCCAGAGCTCTGCCACCTAATAGCCAGATGACTGTAGCAGGTCAATTCTACTGTTCTGAGCCTGAGTTTCTGCATCTGTAAAATGGGAACAAAGATTCTCATTTCACAGGATATCACAAGGGTTAGAGCTAACCTACAGGAGACCATTCATTCTGTCCAGTGATCTTTTGTTCAGGGAGTTTCTCCCACCTCTGAAGGACTGGGGACCCACCTGGTTCCTGAGCTCTGCTCCAGAGCTCCATGGCAAAACACAAATAGGAACTGGAATTCCTACTTGCTTCCCCGTTTCCTAAACAATGACAACTATAGCAGCTATCCTTGATGGAGTACCAACTGTTCTTAGCCCCCTCTATAGGTGATAAGGTCCCCAACCAAGTCAATTAGAAAGCTGGACTGTCTGGTCCCCCATACCAGACTATTTCTCCTATATCAGCTTCCTCTCTGAACCCCTCCTTATAGGTGCTTCCTGGATTCCTGAGGCGCAGAGGCCACTCACACAGAGAGTAGCAGTTTTAGCCCATTTCTGTACACTCAGAAGTGCCCCCTAGCTCCCAATTCCTTACATGCACTTTCTGTACTGTGCCCTGCATACATGTCAAGGAGAATCCTCTTTCAATTGAATCTACTGATTCAAGGAGAATGAATAGAATCCTCCCCCATCCCTGCCTCCCTCCATCAGGTGGAAGAAGAGCTGGATCACCCAGGAAAACAGGAAGTGAGAAGTTACAAGATGACCAGGGAGGGGTACCAGGGAGAGTTGTGATTCTGAGGCAGAGACTGTCACTTTTGCTTTGTTTCCTCTGGCTCCTGTGGGAAGGTGAGGGCTCACATGTCTGCTGGCCTCCAAAGGAAGAGAGGCCCACAGGTACTATATACCAGAGGCAGAAGGCTGGATCAGTGGGAGAGAGGAGGTGGCACTCACTTGAGCCCTGTGGGAAGGGGAGGATGTTGTTGGCTCAGGCTGCAGGGGAAGCCAAAGGGGAAGACAGAGCTTGAGGCCATGCGTTGGTAGAACAAGCCCATCCTTAAAGCTAGGCTTCATAGCCCATGATAACAAAACCCCTTTCGCTTATCCTCCAGAGCTGACCTTCCTCTAATTCCCCTCCCCACTCCTCTGGGGGCTCCAGCTCCTCCATCCATCCCAGAGTTGAAAGGAAGATCTGCCTCTATATCACCAGTCTGGATTGCACAGGCGAGGCCTTGGACCCAGAACATAAGAAGGTTGAAAATTGGATCATTCTCTCTCTGAGTTCCTTCTCCTTATCAGAGACACCTTCCCCCTGTTGTGGGCACACAGTACCTTTGTCTGCCTCTTCCTCATGCAATGGGACCATATGACACCCGGCCTAAAACACTTCTGCTCCTGGCAGGGCGGGAACAGAGTCTCTGTTAACTGAGGCACAAGAGAGGTGCACATGGAACATCTGCCCTGTGCAGGCTGTGAGGGACAACTTGCTGGCTATGGAGGACTGGTGCTCACTACTGGAGCTGACCTTGCTCCAGTAAAGCATTACTCCAAGCACAAGTCGAGCCTGAGTGTGTCTTTGTTGGTGACCTCGAATCCTGGTACGATACTGGGACTCTGTGGACCATTGATCGACATGGCTTGATTTAAAATCAGGAGGAAAATTATTGCCAGGACAGCACTGTGTTTGTCAGACTGGCCAGAAGGATGTTGCCCATGAAGGTTAGGAAGGCCATACGAGAGGAAGCTAGGAATACTGTTGAGCTACTAGTTAGCTATAAGCAGTGGTGGGTTACCCAATGAGCAAATAAGCATGAGCTTACTTGTTTGTACTTACTAATCTGTAGTGAAGGAGCTCTGGCAGCGTAATGCCTAAGGCATTGACTGCTAATGAGAAGGCTGGCGGTTCAAATCCACCAGCCACTCCTCGGAAGGAAGGTTGGGCAATCTACTTCGTGGTGATACTGCCTCAGAAATCCAAGGAGGGGTCACTATGAGTCAGACCACCACATCAAAGATTCTGCTTCCAGTTATGGCTGGTATCTGTCCCTCAATGTCATGGCAGCTTCCTATAGAATCATGTCTCTTCAAATGTACAATTCCTGACAGGGATGGAGTACCCAGTAAATATCATGTAGTGAAACTCATGTGAAATTGTTCACTGCAGATTAGTAAGTAAGCACAAGTAAGCTCATGCTTACTTTCCTTGTTTATTGGGTAATCTTCCCCTGGCTGTAAAGAAGAACTTCCCTTGGGTGTGATTCTGGAAATGGGTGGCCATTGTTACTTGAGGTCTTTTCTTTTCTGGGAGACTTTAGAGAGGCCAGGTCCTCCTGTGTTTGACAAGGTTAAGTAAGGTAATTCTTGACAGAACAGAAAGAGATTTTTATATTGAGAGGAAGCTGGGACATTTCTACATCCACCCTGGCAGACAGAACCTCAGGGTACATCAATGGAACTGGTGATGGTGGAGATGGATTGGGAGACTTTGCAAAGAGTACTCTAGACCAAAGGAAAAGAGAGAGGAAGGGAGTTACAGGAAGAAGGACACTTGGCTTAAGCTGCCCCTGGACTGCTCTGAGTCAAGCTTAGTTCTGAGAGAAGAGAGAGAGGACCAAGGGTAAGTGGGTCCTCACCATCTTTATTTTTGTGGAAAAATGCATTCTGTTTACAAAAATGCCGTTTAGTCTTAAATCTGACATCTTATTTTATTTATTCTTTGATATAAATTGTTTACTTTGTTTTCTATTTTTTGCTATATGGCCTGTTTTTTCCCTTTTCTTTTTTTTTTTGCTTCTGAGGCTTTTTCCTCCTCCCCTCCCTCCTTCTAACAGTCTGGAAGGTTTATAGTCTGTTTTTAGTCCTTGAAGTGGTTACCCTCCTACTTCCTAACTTTAAACACTGTGCTTAAATGTCTATTTCTTGATTTATCAATTTTACTCCATATCTGTAGATTCCTCATCACGAAAGGTGTACAACCTGGGGCATGGATGCTTCTCCCCATGTCCCTTCCCCTGCCATTGCTTTTAGTTAAGCTATTTCTTTTTCCACCATTGTGGTTTAGAATACAGGTACGCGTTGCTTAATGTCCACAATATGTTCTGTGAAACAGTATGTTATGTGATTTGGATGTTGTGCAGACACCATATTGAAATCTTACGGGACCTGCTTCTGGTTGACCTTGTCACTGCCCCTGCTAAAGCTGCTGAAGCTGCTGGTGGAGGCTAGAGGAATGGGCAACAGCAGTAGTGGCAGCTGAGAGGGCAGCGGTGGGCACGGAGCAAGAGAAAGTGAGCAGGAGGGAGTGGAGTGTGTCCAGTGCCATCCACTGTTCCATAATACTGAGCAGCAGGAGCAGCCCAGCCTGCAGCTGGTGCTGCCTGAATGCCTACCAGACAAAGCCAGGAGGGCCTGCACCTAGAGCCATGTCCTCTGGCCCAGTGCGACAAGAGTCTGGGTTTGAAAGCATCACCAAAAAAAAAAAAAAAAAACTCAAAGCAAAAGCCAAACTCACTCTTAAATTGATAATTTTGATATATCTTTCCAAAAAACAAACTTACTGCCATCGACTCATAGCAACCCCTACTGGGTTTCCAAAGCTGTAAATCTTTGCAGAAGTAGATTGCCACTGGTGGGTTTGAACTGGTGACCTTCTGGTTAGCAGCCAAATGCCTTACCCACTATACCACCAGAACATACTTATTATCTTAAAAATGGACCCATTGCTACCATGCCTTTTGTCACTAAAAGGATAAACAATTGTGGAGGCCATCCTGATTTTTCCTTTTTAATGTTTCCTGCTTTCATTTCCTTAATATTCTCCATCAAAATTCTATGTCTCTTAAGAGCATTTTTAATTCTACATTCAGGTCTTTCTGTAGTTTAGAAAAGTTATCTTCTGTAACATCTTGGAATATGTTCCTGTCTCACAGTTCTGTTCTTTTCCTCAGGAATGCCTACATGCATAGATAAATCTTCTTTTCATTTTATAGAGGTCCCTGGGTGGAGCAAATAGTTTGCAGTTGACTACTGATTTGATCCCATACAACAACTCCACTGAAGAAAAGGCTGGCAATCTGCCTCCATAAAGAAACGTTATGGTTGAGGTCTTAAAAGCTTGCAAGTGGCAATCTACGTTGCAATAATTGGTCTCTTCTGGTCTGGAGCAAGGAAGAATGAAGAAAATGAAAGACTCATGGAAACAATTAGTCCAATGGACTAGTGGACCATGTGAATCTCAGCCTATATGACCGTGAGACGAGAACTAAATGGTGTCCAGCTACCACTGTCAACAACTTGGAAAGAGATTAGTGCAGGAGATCCTGGATAGAGTGGGAGAAAAATGTGCAACGAAACTTGAAATCATAAAAAAGACCAATATTGGTCTGATAAAGACTGGTAAAACCCAAGAGACTATGGCCTCTAGTCACCCTTTGACCCTGAAGTTGAACTTACTCTTGTGGCTTCCAGCCAAACAACAGGTAGGTGTAGAAGGTGAACATTTATACCAGGTAGGAACACTCCTTAGAATACTCCTTAGAACAGTCAACTATGGGAGATCAGAAGGGCAGTGTTTGTACAGGGAGATATCTCAGAGGGCAGGAACGCATAGGAATGGACACAGGGAAAAGGTAACAAACCACAGGGAAGAAGTGGGAAAAGAGCTGTTACATTGTGGGGATTGCAATCAATGCCATGAAACAAAATGTGTATGAACTGTGCTATGGAAAATGACTTTGCTCTGTAAACTTTCATCCAAATCACAATTAAAAAAAAAAAAAAAAAGCAAAGAAAAACCTACGGAGCAATTTCTACTCAACAACATACAGGATTGCAGGGTCGCTATGAACTCTAAATGATTCAATGACAATGAGTTTGGTTTTGGTCTTGTGTTCTGTCAGTATTGTCTCCTCACTATTTTATTTCAATGTCTTTAGTACTTTCTTCCCTTTTTTATCCTTATTCTATATACTACTGACTCTGCTCTCAGCAGATTTCTATATTTTGCTGATTCTAATTTTCCCCTCTCCAAAACCAAACCAAATCCACTGCCATGGAGTTGATTCTGAGTCATAGCAACTCTATACGACAGAGTAGAACTGCCCCATGTGGTTTTCACGGCTGTAATCTTTACAGAGAGCTACGAGAATCCAGGTAAGGGGAGGCAGACAGATTTCAAACAACAGCTTGAGCAGACAAAGCCAATTACTATAATGAAATGTGCAAAGACTTGGAATTAGAAAACCAAAAGGGAAGAACATGCTTGGCATTTCTCAAGCTGAAAGAACTGAGGAAAAAATTTAAGC
>NW_006921796.1:355174-379218 GCF_000298275.1 Orycteropus afer afer | reverse complement strand
GTAGTGATACTGCCTCGGAAACCCAAGGAGGGGTCGCTATGAGTCAGGGCTGACTCGACGGCACATAACAACAACAACAACATGCTCTTCTCTCAGTGCACATCTCTCCTGGGTTTTCGAGAATTCTTCCAGATACGAGGTCAATGTGGGTCACAAGGAGGACCCACAGCTCATGGGTCCTCTGATTGGTCATTTCATGTTTAGGCATCTCTTTTGGTGATGAGCTGCAGAGTTGATTGCTGCTTTCCTTTCTTTTCCACCTCATCTCACCTCTAGGACATCTAAGGAATGGGAGTCAGGGTTGAGAAGATACTGGATGCCCACAAAGTGCCTCCTTCAGCTTTATATCTCTTGCCTTTCTGCCTTGTAGCACTGGGTCTCTACAGGAGACCCCACTCTTCTATGGCCCACCCATACCTCTACTCTTTGTTTCTCCAATACATGACCATTTATTGGGTATTTTATGGATCCCTTCTCTTACTTTCAAGGAAATCTCCTTTTGTTGTCCTCCTATGATGGAGTCTAAGCTTCCTTGAATATGGTAGATACAAGAGTTGAGGTTGTTTTATTTATAGTAACACCAGGTTCTGTAGCAAACACTATCTAAATTTAACATAAGTTCTCATCTCACTTGTGTAAGAGTCCAGATGTTCCTGGTCAGTAGGCAGCCTGCCACATAGTGACTCAGGGGACTGGGTTCCTTCTGTCTTGTGGGTTTTGGAGATCCCTGCATCCATCCAGAAGAACAAAGAAGAGAGAGTGGAAAAAGTACACCCACTTCTTGACCACCACGGACCAGAAGTGATACAGATCACTTCTTTTCACATTCTAGCTATAAGAACTAGTCACGTGGCTGGGAAATGTGGCCTTTGCCTGGGCAGCTGTTCCCCATTCAGTACTCACTATTCTGGAAAGACAAGAATATACTCAGGTGAGCAGCTAATCATCTCAGCCCCAAAGCCATCCCCTGGTTTTATTTTTAATTTTTTTTTCAAGTTCAACTTCTTTTAATTACTGTCTTGCTGATACCCAAAAAATAAAGTAAAAAAAAAAAAAAAGAACTAAATGTAAGAAACTAGAAAATATAAAGTTTGCGGAAAGATAGAGAGCTAGACATCATTCTTTCGGTATGTATCTATGGAGCACTTCCTCTTTGTCCTTGGTGGAATGACTACAATGATTATAAGACACAGGCTTTTACCTCAAGACATTCACATTCCAGTCTATATAGAAAAGTTAATGGCACTATTTCCGGGCTTTTGTTTCACATGGGAATTTCTCTCCATAATAATCTTTTTTCAAAAAAAAATATTTATTTATTTATTTTAAATAGTGCATTGGGTGTAAATTTACACAGCAAACTTGTTTTACATTCAACAGTTCATGCACATCTGATTTCATGGCCCTGGTTACTGTCTCCTACCAGAGGGGCAGCGTTCACATAGAGAGAAAGCCGGACAGACAGGAATGCACAGATAGAAGGGCACAGGGAGGGGGTAGTCACAGGGAGGAGAGGTGAGGAGAGGTGAGGAGAGTTTTTATGGTTGTTGTTGTTGTTGTTATTTGCTGTCGAGTCGGCCCCGACTCATAGCGACCCCTCCTTGGGTTTCCGAGGCAGTATCACTACGGAAGTAGGATTGCCCAACCGAGGAAGGCACATAACAACAACAACAACAACCATAAAAACTCTCCTCACCTCTCCTCCCTGTGACTAACCCCTCCCTGTGCCCTTCTATCTGTGCATTCCTGTCTGTCCAGCTTTCTCTCTATGTGAACGCTGCCCCTCTGGTGACTCATGGCTGCTCTATCCAAGGGGTGCATCTCCCTACAGTAGGTGAATGCATTGACCTGGAGTAGATGTTCTGCATGTAGGTCTTTCTACTGTTGGGCTGAGAGCCAATCCATGTAAGTGAGTTCACATCTAGGCCCAAAGGGTAACCTGGGGAAATAGTGTCAGGGGTTCCACCAGTCTCTTTCTGACCAGTAATTCTGGTCATTTTTGTGTTTTTGAATTTTGTTCCACATTTTTCTTCCCACTCTATCCAGGATCTCCAGGTTTGATCCCTCTCCGAGCAGTTGGCATTGATAGCCAGGCACCATCTTGTTCTTCTGGTCTCGGGTCATGGAGGCTGAGGTCCTTGTGGTCCATCTTATCTTTGGACTAATTGTTTCCAGATGACTTTGATTTTCTTCACTCTTTTTTGCTCCACACGAGAGGAGACCAGCAGTTGCATCTTAGCTGGCTGCTCAAAAGCTTTTAAAACTCCAGTCACTACCAAAGTAGGTTGTAGAACAAAATTTTTATGAACTATGTAGGCAAATTGAACAAGATGTCCCCCGAGGCTACCCTGGTTTTATTGAAGATGCAATTTTTTTACTATTTTAATTCTTTTTGTTGTTTCCAGTGGGTTTCAGAGAAGGGAGTACAATAAACATCTTTTTACTTGTTCACCAGTCTATCTCTCCTACTCCTCTGCAATCTCCTCTAAATGGAGACCCTTACTTAACTGTGTTTCCCTTTCAAGCATCCAGCACACAGATGAAAAGCTCAATAACTGTTGGTCTAGTGAAAGAATAAACGAATTCCCATCCTGAGAAAACTATTCTTCTCACCTTTCTCATTCTCAACTTATTTTTACTACGCCTCTCTGTTCTCTCTTTAGGAGAAAGGTAAAAGGAAGGTTTGTCAGGGCTGGTACACACCTTTTCCTTTCCACCTTGGTTTGGCTCCAGGCTTGTGTCTCCTTGTCTCCTGCACTGATTCTACCTCTTCCCTGAATGAGATCTGGTTAGAGCCTGGCCCACGGCTCAGCAGGCTTCTTGTTGCCAAACCAACATTTAACAATACTTCTCCTTGCAGCTTGGCTGCAAGATTTGACACTGGGGTAATAAAATCTCTCACTGTCTGGGGATGCATGACTGACTGGTAAGGATGCCAGGTACCCTCTCATTCCAGCTGGTGTTAAGAGTCATGGACATCAAGTGAGGCTGGGATGTGGATCAAGTATGTGTGAGGGAGCCTAGCCAGGGAAAAGACCCTCCCCTGCCTTAAATGACCCTGACCTAAGTAGGCCACCATATTAAAATCCAATTATTGAGGCAAATTATTATTTAAAGTGGACAATCCCTAGAAAAGAGCATCAATATAAAAAAGAGTAAAATAGTGTAGCTAAAAGCATTGGAATCCAGCAGATCTGCCTTGTCTATATTTAAATCATGCTCTGCTACTTTCTTACTGTTTCACCTTGGACATACTATTTAAGCAATTTGAGCTTCAATTTTCCATAAAATTGAGATAATAACACCTACCCTACTGGGTTGTCAGGAGGATGAATTTCAGTGTTAGAAACATGAACTATTTGTTGAATAAATAAATCCAAACATACATAGACTTCTTACTATAGTCCCTGGAACATTATATGTACTCAATATAAGATGGTTATATATATATAGTGCCGACTTCTTACTATAGTCCCTGGAACATTATATGTACTCAATATAAGATGGTTATATATATATAGTGCCTAAGGTACTTGACTGCTAACCAGAAGGCTGGTGATTCAAACCCACTAGCCACTCTTCGGAAGGAAGGCTGGGCAATCTACTTCCGTAGTGATACTGCCTCGGAAACCCAAGGAGGGATTGCTATGAGTCGGGGCTGACTCAATGGCACATAACAACAACAACAACACAGGCAGAGTTGGCAAGGCTTACTGTAATAACAAAGTCCTGAAATCCTACGTCTTAAAACAAAGAAGGTTTATTTCTTGTTCCTGCTTTGTCTACTGAGAGTTGGTAGGAGGCTCTAATCTAAGTTATCTTCTGGAAGGCTAATCTAAGTTATCCTCTGGAAGGCTAACCATCTGGAAGGCTGCCAATCAATGTCCTTTAATAAGCAAAGTATAGTTTTCCACTCCTTGATCCAGAGTTTGGTCATCTGACTTTCTCTGGTCTATGAGACATTAGCAGACTTGAAGCAAGTAGAGACTTGGAAGAGCATTTTCACTTTTCTGCTTGAGCTCTTCTAATTTTGCCATAACCATGAGAACATGCCCAAGCTAGCCTACTGGAGCAAGAGAGACACATGGAAGAGAGCTAGGATAACCCAGTTGTCCAGTTGAGGCCATCTTAAACCAGCTGACAACTGCTGTTGTAGGTGCAGTTGAATGTGTTCTGACTCATAGTGACCCTAAGCCCTGTGCCATCCTCACAGTCGGTGCTGTGGTTGAGCCCATTGTTGCAGCCACTGTGCCAATCCATCTTGTTGAGGGTCTTCCTCTTTCTCACTGACCCTCTACTTTATCAAAGCAGTCCTTCTCCAGAGACTAGTCTCTCCTGACAACATGTTCAAACTATGTGAGATGAAGTCTTGCCATTCTAAATTCTAAGGAGCATTCTAGACTTCTTCCAAGTCAGATTTGTTCATTCTTCTGGCAGTCAATATTCTTCACCAACACCATAATTTAAAGGCGTAACTTCTTCTTTGGCCTTCTTTATTCATTGTTCAGCTTTTACATGCATATGAGGCTGCTGAAAATACTATGGCTTGGATCAGGTGCACCATAGTCCTTTGCTTTTTAACACTTTAAAGAAGTCTTTTACAGCAGATTTGCCTAATGCACTAAGTCATTTGATTTCTTGACTGCTACTTCCATGGGCATTGATTATGGTTCCAAGTAAAATGAAATCTTGACAACTTTAATATTTTCTGTGTTTACCATGGTGCTTCTTATTAGTCCAGTTGTGAGGACTTTCATTTTCTTTATATGAAAGTGTAATCCATACCGAAGGCTGCAGTGTTTGATTTTCCTCACTAAGTGCTTCAGATTCTCTTCACTTTCAGCAAGCCAGGTTGTGTCATCTGCATATTGCAGGTTTTCAATGAGTCTTCCTCCAAACCTGTTGCTGCATTCTTCTTCATCTAGTCTAGCTTCTTGGATTATTTGCTTAGCATATAGATTGAATAAGTATGGCGAAAGGCTACAACCTTGATGCACACCCTTTATGATCTCAAACCATGCAGTATTGTCTTCTATTTGAACAATTATCTCTTGGTCTATGTACAGGTTCCACATGAGCACAAAGAAGTGTTCTATAATTCTCATTCTTTCCAATGTTATCCATAATTTGTTATGATACACACGGTGGAATGTCTTTGCATAGTCAATAAAACACAGGTAAACATCTTACTGGTATTTCCTGCTTTCACTCAAGAGCCAAATGACATCAGCAATGATATCCCTCATTCCACATCCTCTTCTGAATCTGGTTTGAATTTCTGTGCTGCAAATGTTTTTGAATTATCTTCAGCAAAATTATACTTGCAAGTGATATTAATAATATTGGTCAATAATCTCCGCATTCTGTTGGATCACCCTTCTTGGAATGGGCACAAATATGGATCTCTTCCAATCAACTGGCCAGGTAGCTATCTTCCAAATTTCTTGACATAGATGAGTGAGCACTTCCAGCATTGCATCACTTTGTTGAAACATATCAATTGGTATTCTGTCTATTCCTGGAGCCTTGTTTTTCTGCCAGTGCCTTCAGTGGAGCTTTGTACTTCTTCCTTCAAAACCATTGGTCCTTGATCATATGCTACTTCATGAAATGGTTGGACATTGACCAATTCTTTTTAGTATAGTGATTCTGTGTATTCCTTCAATCTTTTGATTCTTTCTGTGTCTTTCAATATTTTCCCCATGTAATCCTTCAAAATTATAACTCAATGCTTGAATTTTTCTTCATTTCTTTCAGCTTGAGAAATGCCAAACATGTTATTCCTTTTAGGTTTTCTAACTGCAGCTCTTTGTGCATATCATTACAACACTTTACTTTGTCTTTTTGAGTTTCCTTTTGAAATCTTCTGTTCAGCTCTTTTAATTCATAATTTCATCCATTCATTTTAGCTACTCTGTATTCAAAAGCAAGTTTCAGAGTCTCTTCTGACATCGATTTTGGTCTTTTCTTTCTTTCCTGTCTTTTTAATGACCTTTTGCTTTTTTCATGTATGATCCACAACTTGTCTGCTCTTTGGTCATTAGTGTTTAATGCATCAAATCTGTTCTTCAGATGGTATCTAAATTCAGGTGGGATACACTCAAGGTCATATTTTTGGCTCTTGTGGCCTTGTTTTAATTTTCTTCAGCTTCACTTTGATCTTGCATAGAAACAATTGATGGTCCACTCTACAATTGGCCCCTGGGCTTGCTCTGAATGATGATAATGAGTTTCTTCATTGTCTCTTCCCAAATATATAGTCAATTAGATTCCTGAATATTCCATTTGACCAGATCCATATGTAATGTGCTGCTTATGTTGTTGAAGAAAGTTATTTCCAATAAGCAGGTCACTGGTCTTACAAAATTCTATTATGTGATCTCTAGTTCTTTTCTATCACAAGTGCCATTTTTCTTCATTTCCAACTTTTGAGTTCTAATCACCAGTAATTACCAATGCATCTCAGTCAATTTCAGACTGAAGAAGTTGATAAAAATCTTTAATTTCTTCATCTTTGGCAGTTGTAGCTGATGAGTAAATTTGAATAACAGTCATATTAATTGGTCTTCTTTGTAGGTGTATGGATATTATCCTATCACGGACAGTGTTGTACTTCAGGATACATTCAGGATTTATCTTTTTTGACAATTAATACAATGACATTCCTCTTCAATTCATCATTACCAGTATCACAGATTGAATTGTACCCCCCGCCAAAAAATTATGTATCAACTTGGCTAGGCCATGATTCTCAGTTGTTTGGCAGTTATGTAATTTGGCAGTTACATAATGATGTAATAATCATCTCCCATAACGTGATCTTATGTGATCAGCCAATCAGTTGTTAGGGGGTTAGGGTGGGATGCAACACCATGACTCAAGTCACAGCCCTGATCAGTTGTAACGGGAGTTTCCCTGGCATGTGGCCTACATCATGTTTTATCTTACAAGAGATAAATGGCGAGAGAAGTGAGCAGAGAAAGATGGACCTGACTACCACTAAGAAAGAAGAGCTGGAATAGAAAGAAGTGTGTCATTTGGACCCAAGATCCCTGCACTGAGAGCCTCCTGGACTCAGGGTAAGATCAGTGCCAAGACATATGGAGATCTACAAGGGATGCCATGCTCACATACTTTGAAAGGAGACAAGGACATTCCCCCAGGGCCATCAGAGAGAGAAAGCCTTCCCCCTAGAGCTGGTGCCCTGAATTTGGATTTCTAGCCTCTTAAACTGTAAGAGAATAAATTTCTGTTTGTTAAATCCATCCATTTGTGATATTCTGTTACATCATTGCTAGACCATTTCTGATTATCTGATTCAAAATGGCTAATACTAGTCTATTTCAGCTCACTAATGCCCAGGATACCAATTTTCAAGTGTTCCATTTCATTTTTTATGAATTTTAATTTTCTTAGATTCATAATTCATACAGTCCATGTTCCAATTATTAATGGATATTTGCAGCTGTTTCTTCTCATTTTGAGTCATGCCACATCAGCAAATGAAGGTCCTGAAAGCTTTACTCCATCCACTTCATCATGGTAGACTACTTTGAGGAGGCTGCTCTTCCTCAGTCATACTTTGAGTGACTTTCAACTGGAGGGGTCATCAGTGTTCCACTGCATTTCATAAGGTATTCAGTGGCCTTTTTTTTTTTTTTTTTTTTCCTCCAAGTAGATCACCAGGTCCTTCCCAGTCTGTCTCATTCTGGAAGTGCCACTGAAACATGTCCATCATGGATACCCTTCTGGCACTTGAAATACTGGTGGCATAGCTTCTAACATCATGGCAACATGTAAGCCACCATAGCATGACAAACTGACAGATGAGTGGTGGCTGACACCTAACTGGCCTCAAATATATAAGCAAGAGCAGCAAAGATCAGAAAAGCCTCTTAGCCAACCCCAAGGACCCCAGATTCATGAGTGACAAACACTTCTTGTATGTCAAAGTTTTGTAATGGTTGTCTACATATCATTACTATGGCAATAAATGATTGATTTACTCCGTTTTGTCCCCAAGTCCACCAGTACACAGGCCTCAAAATCTCTTCACATTCCTCAGAAAAGATCCACAAAGAAGAGTTTACTGAATACTCACAAAGAAGTCTGAAGCAGCTTTGAAAATGCATTACCTCATGAATCTCCACTTAACGTAGCATCTCTCCACTTCTTTGACTGAGATTCTATGAGGGCGTTGCCTTCACTCTTACCTCACACGGAGCCCAATTCTGCCAGCTTCTCTTCCCTGTTCCTTGCCTGCTCACTCTTCCCTCCCTATTCCCTAAAATCTCTCACTCTTCCTTCTACAGAACTATTCAACTTTGTTCCAGATATTCTAGACCAAGGCACTCAACTAAATCCTTCAGCTTTTGAGGACCTACTTTCCTTAGAAGGCAGTGCTTTATAAATAACAACAATATTTATTTTCTTTCATCATTAGAAAGCCTCTTGAGGGCAATGATGGTCATTATTAGCTCTTTTATCCTTAGTATCTAGCAAAGCTCCTGGCTCAATTTAGACATTTAATGAATGAGTTTGGAAACATTCATTATTATTGAAGGAACACCCTGGTGGTGCAGTGATTAAGTGTTTGGCTCTTGACCAATAGGATGAACCCACCAGCTGTTCTGTTGGAGAAAGACAGCAGTCTGCTTCTGTCAAGATTTACAGCCTCAGACACTCTATTGGAGAGTTCAATCTGTCCTATATGGTCACTGTGAGTCAGAATTGACTCTATGACAGTGGGTTTGATTGGTTTGGTATCCTCTTATTACCCTTCTTTGGTGGGTAAGTGAGAGCTAACTACAGAGGGTCACTATTATTTATCCTTTCTCTACTTCAGGAAGATATGTAGCATTATACTTCTGTAAGTACTCAGTGACATGAGATAGGGGAAAGTGGATAGTGTGTTCTAAGACACTGAGATGACATTGTCACCATTTAAGCAATAAAACATTATGACATCCAAAAGTTCTTTGAGGGCCAAAGTCAGAAAGACAATAAGAGGTCAACTGGAGACAAGCATCTTCAACTCTTAATCTCTCTACTGAACCAGACATTCAGCTTTGGCACAAGACAATCTGAAACTTGGCCTTCCTTCACATAAAGCTTGGCCCAGGGTCTCCAAGGGCTCCATTGAGCTTGGCGGGACACACTGACAGAGTTAGCCCAGAAAGGCTTCAGGACAATATACCCAAATTTGGCAGTATCCCATTTTAAAGCACTGTTTTGGGGGTTTTACCTGACTGGAGCAGAGTAGTGTGTGGACAGCCTCTGGCACGTGGATTCAAGTTGGTTCTGACAACTGAGAGCTCTCCATGGGCCACTGGCCTTCCCTGAGTCAAGGCTTTCTGAGCTCAGTTCAGAAGAGAGGCTATTGCCAATGGGCAGGGATATTTAGCATTCCACCCTTGCTCTGTTAATCCCCTCTGTGCAGAAATATTCCACTGTAGAGACAGCAGAGCTTATAGAGACAGGAGATGGTGCCAAAAGAGAGAGGGTGGTGGAGAAACAGCTTTGATAGGACTTAAGGTGGATTGTGTGGACCCGGGTTCTAGTTTAGGTTCAATTACAGACTCACTGTGTGACCTTAGACAAATCACATTCCCCCTCTGCAGCTCCCATTTCTTCATCTTTAAAAGATGAGGATATATACATACATATACATACTATAAGATTCTTTTCAGGATAAAGTTCTAAGATTCTAATAGCTATTTAGTTGTGAAGTCCAAGATGCAATTTTTGTTCTTAATCTACAGGGTCTCTCCTGATGTTTCTGCAAAGATCTTTATATAAGCACATCTGCAGAAAATAGGATGTCTGTCTTAGTAGGATTTCAGAGGGACAGTCCACCCCTCAATTCAGTTATAGGATTTTAAACATCTTGAAGCAAAGCCTGTGAATTATATTATCCAGCACATAAAATTCCTCTGAATGGCAGAAATAGAAGCACTTGAAGGTCATCTAGTCCAATCTCTTAAGTTTTAGACAGGAAATTTGGGGCCCAGGGCCCAGGTAGGGGAATTGACTTTATCAACATTGTACAATGAATCTCAGGTCCAGAACTCAGGTTCTCTGATCTCTCTCTTCCCCTTCCCTGGATAAAGTTCTTTCTAACAATTGATTTTTTTTTTTTTTTCTCCTGAAATTTTATCTAAACCCTCTGAATTCCAAGGCTTTTGGATGCCTTTTCTTCTAAAGCAGGTTTTGCTATTTCATCCTTTGGACAACTTCAGGGAGTTAGTCAGGGTTTGATAAGTCGAGCTCTGGTGGTGTAGTGCCTAAGGCATTTGACTGCTAACCAGAAGACTGGTGGTTCAAACCCACCAGCCACTCCTGGGAAGGAAGGTTGGGCAATCTACTTCCTTAGTGATACCACCTCGGAAACCCAAGGAGGGGTCGCTATGAGTCGGGTCCAACTCCACGGCAGTGTTTTTTTTTTTTTTTTTAAAGTATCCTTTAAGAGAGCTCTAGTGGCACAGTGCCTAAGGCATCTGCTAACTAGAAGGTTGACGGTTCAAACCCACCAGCGCTCTGCAGAAGGGAGATGGGGCAATCTACTTACGAAAAGATTTACCACCTCAGAAACCCAATGGGGGTTACTGTGAGTTGTAATCGACTTGATGGCAGTGAGTCTGGTTTTTCATTTGAAGTATCCTTTGGGGAACCTAGAGTTTTTTCCCTAACAGCCTCAGTCTTGGACAGCAGCCACTCTTGAAGGGATGTGGCCTCCTGCATAGCTGGTCCCAACTCCAGCTTGAAGACAGAACCTCTGAGTTGACATAACATAAGCCCTGTTGTGAATAAAGGAGGTTTGTGACCCTCTATGATGACTAACATGTTAATTTGCAAAGTCTGCCTACAACCAGAAAAACAAACTAGAGCAATAAAACTTGAGGCAACTTTTTAGATGACCAGGAGGCAATGGGAAGCTCATAAAAATGAGAGAAGGATTCTTGACAGTCATTGCTATTTTCATAAACTCTGGGACCAGGGAGAGGAGTTGACTTTATCAACACTGTACAATGAATCTCAGGTCTAGAACTGACCTACAATGTGCCAATAAATATGCCAGGCATTTTGGGAGATACAAAGAAGAAAACAAAATCCTGCCCCCTAAGACCTCACAATTTAAGGGGATTAGACAAACGTTCACATGGCTAATGCTTCCAGGAAGCAAAGCAAAGTGTCTTATCCACTCCTTATAAATTTAAATGCTACATAATATTAAGCAGCTTCAGTCCAGATCTCTTTTGATCCCTGGACCAGCAGCCTACACAATATCACTGCTTGAATGTCTCAAAAGCAACAAAATGTCTTCAAGACAGAGCTGATGGTCTTTCACTCCAAATTTCCATTGTTTGTTTTCTGTTAAAGTAAATGACACCATTATTTACTTAGTTGCTTATTCCAGAAATAGGAGGTCATCCTTGATAACTACCTCTGCCTCATCTACCTCTCACTTTCAATCAATCACCAAGTCCCGTAAATTCTAAAGCTATTTTAAAAAATTTGCTACATCTTGACTGCCACTTTCCTGAATGTAAGCCATCATAATATCTTGCCTCAACAACTTTGGAACTGGCCTTCTAGAATCCACTCTTACTTCCAATCCATTCTCCACAGAGCAGTAAGGCTGATTTGTTGTTGTTCTTCCAAACACATGTTTGATCTGGCCATTAAAAAAAAAAAAAAAAAAACCCAACTTACTACAGTTGAGTCGCTCCTGACTCATAGCGACCCCTCCTTGGGTTTCCGAGGCAGTATCACTACAGAAGTAGCTTGCCCAGTCTTCTTTCCAAGGAGTGGCTGGTAGGTTTGAACTGCCAGTCCTCTGGTTAGCAGTCAAATGCCTTAGGCACTACACCATCTGGCCATACTCCTGTTTAAAAAACGTCTCAATGGGGAAATTTTTATTCCACTCACAAAGGATTAACTGTGGAATTGCCATTCCACCATCAAACAAGTAAAAACCTTGGCAAACATATAAAACAATGGTTTTCAGATTTTGGACAACAGACAGCATGGGACTGTGATCCCTGAGAGAAAGGAAACAAACAAGGTGAACCTTTTGCCCCAGCTTACTGCTTGGAGCCAGCAAGCACAGGAAGGGGGTGCTGAAACACAACCAGGTGGTCTAACTGAGTTTAGGAGACCAAGATTGAAGTTTGGGGAGACTGAGACAGTTAGAATTTGTGGAAAGAACATTTGACAGTAGGGAATTACAGAGAAAGAGAGATTCCAAGATCTTCAGATCTTCAGAGTGGTCGCCTTGAGTCTTTGGCTAAACACTAATCTCTGGATGCATAAGAAGAATATCCCTGACCCTAAGCAAAGATCCTTGGAAAGCAGTAGGCTGGGCAATTTCCAGGGCTCTCACAAAGATGGGAGTGATTTGTCTTTCCATCAGCCAGAGTGAAGAAACTTTGTCATTCAGAGGCATTGAGCAGAGTCCTCAGGAGAGTTGTATCTTAGTAATGGAACTAAATTAATCCCACAATAAGGACTTCTCTGGACATGTCCAAGTTCTACCACAAGCTATTTAGCTACCCACCAGAACAAAATTTAATGCTCTTTAAATATATACAACGAAAACCAGCATCTAACAACATAAAAGTCCACAGTGTCCAGCTTCCATTAAAAAATAACAAAGCTGCAAAGAAATAGTGATGTATGAATTATAAACAAGAGAAAAATAAATAATAGAAACAGAATCAGACACGACAGAGATAGTGGAATTAGAAGACAAGAACCTTTAAAAAATAATTATAAATCTTATAAATATGCTTAAGAATATAGAGTTGGCCCAGGAAGGAAATGATCAGGAAAACAACTGAAGATATAAACAGGATGTACATGGGACTTCTAGAGATATAAAACAAATATACAAAATAAGAAATATGTTAGATGGGGTTAACAGCAGAGTGGGTAGTGTAGAAGAAAGAATTAATGAGTTTGGAGATATAGAGATAGAATCTATATAAAATAAACAGAGAAGAAAAGAAATTGGGGAAAAAAAAAAAGACAGTGCCTCAGTGAGCCATGGACAATATCAAGCAATCTAATATATGTGAGTCCCAGAAGAAGAAAGAGAGGGTATATTTTAAAAATTAATGGATAAAGTTTTTCCACATTAAGTGGAAATTATAAACCCAAGAAGCTCAATTAATTCCCCAAATAAGAAAAAAATAAAGAAAACCACACCAATGAACTTATAATAAAATTGCAGAAAACCAATGATAAGAAGGAAATGTTAAAAGCAGCAAGAGAAAAAAGACACACAAAGTGCAGAGGACTAAAAATAAGAACTATAGTAGAATTCTTGTCAGAAACTGTGTTGGTGTTGTTACGTGTCATCGAGTCGGTTCTGACTCATAGTGACCCTGTGTACATCAAGACTAACACTGTCCAGTCCTACACCCTCCTCACAATCTTTGCTTGTGCCCATTGTTGCAGCTATTGTGTCAGTCCATCTTGTGAGGGTCTTCTTTTTTGCTGACTCTCTACTGTACCAAGCAAATCTCCAGGGACTGATCCCTCCTGATAACATGTCTGAAGAATTATGTAGGTTATAAAATAATGGAACAGTGTCTTCAAAAACAAAAATTATCAAGCTAGAATTTTATTGTTGTTAGCTGTTGTCAAGTCAGCTCCTGACTCATGGCGACCCACGCACCCTGGTCCTGCACCATCCCATGATCAGTGCAGACCAGACTATTGTGATCCATAGTTTTCATTGGCTGATTTCAGAAGTAGACAGTCTTAGTCTGGAAGCTCTACTGAACCCCAATGGGGCAGTTCCACACTGTCCTATAGGGTTGCATGAGTCAGAACTGACTTGATGGCAATGGAGTTTTTTTTTTTTTTTTTTTGATATGTGTTACTTCTATAATAATAATACCAATATTGATATAAACCTATGATGGACAATGCATGAATGAATGAATGAAGATTCCCAGACCCAGATTCTCTCGAATGGTGCAAGCTTAGTTAGTCCATGAGAAGATGTGGACATGTTTCTCAGCCTTCTCAGGAGCTGTGGGCACTGGCCACGTAGAAGATTAAGGACTCATGTTAACGTAAGTCAGGAAAAACCCAGGCCATATGGAGTAAACTTTAGTCATCTCTTTCCCCCGAGACCTTAGTTTGGAACCACTGGTGATGCTGAAAACCATGGCCCTCAGACATTCCTTTTCCCAAAAACCCCTTGCTCAGAAGCTCAGAGTCTTCACCCCCTGCTCAGTCAACCATACTGTCAAATCTTTGCTTTGTTCTGGGCCACCATAACAGTGTGGGACATGTAGGGCATTGGCCTCAAATTGACCAGGGTTTACTTTTAGCTCTGAATCTCATTTGGCTGTGTGCCTTCAGGTAAGTAACTTTACCTTCCTAAGACTTGGAATACTTTTCTGTGAATAGGTAACAGTTTTTGGGTGTGTGTATTAAGGTACTTTATGAAATAGACTGATATTCTGAACTGCTCAGCTACACAGATGAGGAACTTCAGTTTAGAACAATTAGATGACCTGCTCAGGATATCCCCAGCTCAGTAGTCCCATCTGAAAAATGGATTATTATTACATATGAATGATTTAAAAAACAACGGTTGCTATAAGTCAGTTCTAACTCTTGGTGACTGCATGTGTGTCAGAGTAGAACTGTGCTCCATAGGATTTTCAGTGGCTGATATTTCAGAAGTAGATTGCCAGGCCTTTCTTCCAAGGTGCCTCTGGGTGGACTTGAACTTCCAGCCTTTTGGTTAGCATGAGTGCATTAACCATTGGTACCGCCCAGGGACTCTGCATAAGTGATAGACAGTGGCATATACTTGTTAATAACATCTAATAATGAAAAAGCAGTATCACTGTTTATGGAGTGCCCAATATGTGTGACAGGCAGTGGCGTTCCCAGAATAGGGGGGCACTTGGAGCAGTTGGCAGGGACAATGAAGAGTATTTGTCACCCATTATTTAGAAATGCTGATGCATGGGGATATTAAAAAGCAGAACTGATTTCAGTCAGCTTTGTAACTGTTTTTAAATTATCTGCAGACAATGCTTTCCCTCTTGCCTGCACCCTGCCTTTGGCATGTCACTGGTGGCCAGCACTGTAGCAGGCAATTTCGGAAAGTTAATTTAATATTCATGCCAACCTGCGAGGGAGGTATGCTTCTCTGTTTTTTACAAAGAAGGAAAGCGAGGTGCAGTTTAAGACATTTTTCCAAGTTCAGCCATTAGAGGTTCCATGGTCTGAGCACAGCTCTCTCAGCCTCTAAAACCATCCTCTTTCATGGCCAATGTTCTGATGGTCTCTGGGGAAGCACTGAGGAGTATGACTTACCAGGGCCCTTTAGGAACCTTGTATGATGGCCTAGAGTGAGAGTGCCGTCCTAACCAAGCTCTGGGCCTGGACACAATGAGCTTTTCTATAAATGCCTCTGGGCTAGTCATGCCACTTGCCTAAGCCTCTGTCACCTCTGTAAAATAGGCACAACTGTACCTACCTCATAGGGTCAGAGTGAGCAGTAGGAAGGAGTCTATGTGTGAAAGCACTTTGTGAAATGGACTAATCTTCCAAACTTGCAACTGCTGTGTTACACAGTTTAAACTCCTTAGGTTTTTCTGAATGTTCTGCAATCAAACTCAAAAAAAAAAAAAAAAAAAAAAAAAAAAAAAAAAAAAACCCAAAAAACCAAAAACCAAAACCCACTGCCATCAAGTTGGTTCCGACTCATAGCGACCCCTCCTTGGGTTTCTGAGGCAGTATCTCTATGGAAGTAGATTGCTCCGTCTTCCATCCGAGGAGTGGCTGGTGGGTTTGAACCGCAAGCCTCTGGCCAGCAGTCAAATGCCTAGGCACTATGCTACCAGAGTTCAATAATTATTATTTTCATATCTGGATTTTTTTCCCCATTTTTTAAAAAGCATGAAACATGCTGGTCCAATGAACTTGATGAAATTGTGTTTTAATTCAAAAGAGAAGTTTCTGGGCCAGGAATTGTGGAGTCCACTCTGACTTTTATCATGCTTGCTGCTCTCATCACCTATACATTTCATTCAAAGAGAAGGGCACCATGTCCTCCACACAGCTAGCGGGCGCACCTTAGAAAAACTTAAAAAGGAGCAAGATGCATTTTTTGTTGCACTTGGAGGTCGAGGCAGAAGGTGGTCCACTCACATGGTCCTCAAGCAAGTCATTTCCTGCTGTGGGCAGCTTTGGCCAACCGATTACTTCATGCTGAAGGAATTTTACCTCAGCATGATCAGCCCAGATTAAGTGGCGTTGGGTGAACATGCGTGGGCCTGGCATGGAAGAGGGAAGCCCCTGGGCTCTGCTGGGCAATGATGGGAAATGGATTAGTTCCTGTCACGTGGGAGCAACTGGAGGTTAAGAGCCCCAGTGGAGCTGAAATCCCAGAGCAGTGTGGCTCTAGCCACACTGTGGTTGGGGCCAATAGGCCTCTTAGGAAATGTCTCAGCTGTGGCTTTGTCCTGTGCCCTGGGGAAAATGGCCTCTCAAATGCCCTTTCAGGCTGAGATAGGAATTTTCTGCGTAATCCAGACTCCAAATCCTTCTCCGCCTTCATTTTAATTATCTCAGGGTTATTGTGGGAATTCTGAGGAACGACTTGAACTGCATCAAACCATTAACCAAGAATAGGAACCAACTGTTCAACTGGCTGAACCCTAAACCAAACCACAGTATTAATTTTCTGGAAACGTAATTCAAATGGAATCAAAGTTGTTTTTGTTTTTAAACAAAACAGAACCCAAGTGGATCAACTGGAACCTGAATCAAGCCTCTGCGTGTTGTAAAATTAATGAACTAGAACAAGATTGAAAAATAAAAATATTTTTTCAATTAAAACATGATTTCATCAGGTTCATTGGACCAATATGTTTTTGTCTCTTAAAGTAAAAATTCTAAATATAAAAATAATAATTACTCATTGCAAAACATTCAGAAAAAAACAAAGGTGTTTAAGGACATAACTGAATATCATCTGCAATCTCACCACTGGGATACTTCCATGACCTTTTTCAATGTTTTTTTTTTTTTTTTTTTTTTTTAAATAAATATGACCATACTATATGGACTACTTAGTCCACTTTTTTTTTTTTTAAATCTTGTTTTTGTTAAGAATGTCTCACAGAAATGTTCTATATCAGTATCCAGGAAGTCACATGGTTATTTTCAACGGTTGCAGAGTATTCCATTGGCTATATCTTGGCTTTTACCACTAATCCTCTATTGGTAGTTATTTAGGTTACATCTACGAATTTAGTTTTACAAATAATGGTCCAATGAATGGCTTTGTGCATGAATCTTTGCACTCTGGACTGGTGACCAAGATTTGCCTGATATCTCCACATGATCCAACTGTTTTTCTGTAGCTGATTGGACCAGGAGTGGACACTTGAACCAAGGATGGACAACCACTTGACACAAAGAGCTGATCAGATTTCTTCTCTTAGGAATTTGCTTTAGGAACAAGGAAAGCACTGACCAGTTAGCAATGGGAGATACATCTGAAAGTTCATTAACTAGGGGGTAAAGGGGTTCAGTGGACAATCACAAGTCAAAGTAACATGGGAGAAAAAAATAAGAATAAGAGGAGCTCACTGTAAGAGGCAGAGAGAAGAGTGGGCACACAAAGTAACTGAAAGATGTTAATGGAGAAGCAAGATTCTTCAACATTCCTGCTCTTCCTGAGGCCTTTCTTGTTCTTCTCTGGATTCCAGCGTGACTAGATTCCCAGAATCACTGCCTATATCTCTTCCCTCTCATTAACTTGGTATGCTGTTATTGTAGTTAGCTGCCATTGAGTTGCCAATGATTCAAGGTGATCTCATATATATAACAGAATGAAATGCTGTCCTGTCTGGCACCATCCCTATGATTGGTTGGGAATTGAACCCTTGTCATCCATAATGTTTTCATGCACTGATTTTCACCAGACTTTTCTTCCTAGTCCATCATAGTCTGGAAGCTCCATTGATACCTGTTGAGTATCATAGCTATAGGCAAGCCACCACTGACAGATGGGTGGGGGCTGTGCATAAGGTGCATTGGCCAGGAATCAAACCTGGGTCTCTGTATGGATGATGAGAATTCTACCCTGAAGCACTAATGCCCCTTAACTTGCTATAACTTGAATGAATCTCAGTTCCTTGCAAACAAAAAGTCTGTTCAACAATCCTGGACATTACTCACCTTTTTCGTCTTTGCCAAGCAATTATCTGTTTGGTCAAAATGGACTTCTTGCCTATTTGTATTAAAATTTGCAAATCTTGATTAATACCAAGTTTGAACTTTTTGGAAATGCCTGACTCCAGGAATTAGTGGGCCAGTGAGGAGTGGGCCAGTGAGGAGTGAGGTGCTGGACAAGACTCGACAGACACTCTGATTTAACACCTGATGTCTGTTCTTCTGGACCACAGCTTGGAAGCTGCCTCTCTGTGTTTCCAGCATTGACTCTGGCCTGGTATGGTGACTATAGTCACTTCTTCTCCCACGCTACTTCCTGCTCTTCCTGGTTTCTAAACTCCAGTATGAGAACCTCACCCTGTAAACCCACCTCTGTGGCTGAGTAGGAAAAACTTGACCCTCGTCTTCCAATCAAGGCTGCCTTTGCAGTTGTTCTTCCCTCTTCCAGGAGCTCTCTCCTTAGTTTCCCCTTGGCCAGAGGCATCTCACCATTTATGTTTCAGCTCAATATCAGCCTTCTCAGAGAAGATTTCATATTATTTGGGTCCACATTCAACACCCACAGAAGCAGCAGTCAAGAAATCAGACATTCGTATTGCACTGGGCAAATGTGCTGCAAAAGACCTCTTTAAAGTACTGAAGAGCAAAGATGTCACTTTGAGGACTAAGGTGTGCCTAACCCAAACCATGGTATTTTCAAGCACCTCACATCCATATGGAAGCTTGACAGTGAATAAGGAAGACCAAAGAAGAGTTGATGCTTTTGAGTTGTGGTATTGGCCAAGAATACTGAAAGTACTGTGGACTGCCAGAAGAATGAACATATCTGTCCTGGAAGAAGTGCAGCCATAATGTTCCTTGGAGGTGAGAATGGCTAGACTTTGTCTCATCTACTTTGGTCATGTTGTCAGAAGAGATTATTCCCTGGAGTAGGATATCATGCTTAGTAAAGTGGAGGCTCAGTAAAAAAGGGGAAGACCTTCAACGAGATAGATTGACACAGTGGCTGCAACGATGGGCTGAAGTATAACAAGGGTTGAGAGGATGGTGCAAGACCAGGCAGTATTTTGTTCTATTGTACTATGAATTGAAGCTGACTTGACAGCAACCAACAACAACAACAACAACAGAGAAGGCTTCCTTGGTTGTCTCATCTCCCCCAGGCACTCTTTATAAAATACTGTGCTTTATCTTTTATACAGAACTTATTATGATTTAAATTATCTTATTAATTTTTTATTGTCTGTCTTTCCTACTCAACTGGACAATGAAAAAAGAAGACAGAAGAAGAACTGATGCATTTGAGTTGTAGTGTTGGCAAAGAATTTCAAATGCACTGTAGACTTCCAGAAGAACAAACAAATCAGTCTTACAAGAAATACAACCAGATACTTCTTAGAAGTGAGGATGGTGAGACTTCAGCTCATTTACTTTGGATGCATCATTAGGAAAGACCAATTTCTGGGCAAGTAAATCATAGTTGGTAAAGTAGAGGGCCAATGAAACTCTCAATGAAATGAACTGACAAAACAGTTACAACAATGGACTCAAACATATCAATGATGATAAAGATGGGCAATGCTTTGTTCTGTTATTCATAAGGTCACCAAGAGTAGGAGCTACCTTGATGAGAAATGACAATAGCAACCACCCCCACTAGACAGAAGTAAACTCCTTTACACTTGCCTACTATGCCTCACTCACTGCATCCCAGGGTTTAGAACCATGTCTCACAGGTGAGCAGAAACTGATTGGCTGACTGAGTTAATTAATTAAAATGGTATGGCCCCTCTTACTGTGGTCAGCCTGAGGGGGGATAGCTAGTGAGCTTCCTAGCTTATGACTGTCTGGTACAGGGTCTTAATATATTCCTCAGGAAACCTGGCATAGCTTCTCTGTTTGAAACTCTCCAATGGGTTCCCACTGCACTTGGAATAATATCCAGATTATTTATTTTGTCCAATGAGGCGTGCAGGGCTTGATCTTTATGACAACCTCCTCTCCTCTCCTTTCTCTCTCACTGTGCTTCATGGCTTTCTTTGAGTCCTTGAGTCAAACCTTGGTCTGTCTCTGGACTTTCACATGCACTGAACTCTCTTCCTGAAATGTGCTTACCCTTGTTCAGCCTTTTTATCCACAGCCCAGAGAAGCTTTTAGTGACCCTCCTTTGAAAGCATCTTGCCCTGGTTTAGTCTCACCACTTTCACCTGTCTACTTCCCACACAGCATGTGCCTACTACTTATAAGTCTTTATTCATTTGTCATCTGCTTTTATATGACTCTCCCTGCTCACCAAACACACACATTTTTCTTTTTGTCCATCACTGCATCCATCCCTGTGTCCACAAACCCAGAACAGATGTTCAATCAATAGTTGTTCAATAGGTGAATGAATGAATAAATGAACTATTCTAAGACCAAAGCCAGACACTTCACTAGAGAACCTGAAATGTTGAACTGGCTTATGGTTAATAATTCTAAATATCAAATGAACTCATTCAATCACCAGATAATTTCTACATTTCAATAACCTTAAAGGGTAAGTTAGGAAGTTGTATATGCAAGGTTAAACCAGTGCATACTTCACAGAAAATGTTTCATGGTCTTTTAGCTTCACCTAAAATTTAGAATTTTTATACTCATGGTTGTGCCACCATCCTCTGCTGGGAGGCATTGTTTTTCAGGCCTCTAGTGGGCCCTGGCTTCTTTCTTGAAGACCACCTAGTTCCTTTCTTCAGATATGTTTTGACCCACTTCCTTGCCTAAGTGAGGTAAGCCTCCACTGAGACTTGACTTAGGGTTATATGATTAAATTAATGTCAAGACTGAGTCAAAACCAAGGAGAATCCTCAATGAGATGGATTGGCACAGTAGCCACAACAATGGAGTCAGACATAGCCATGACCGTGAAGATGGCAAAAGAGTGGGCAGCATTTTGTTCTGTTGCACGTAAGGTCACCAGGAATGGGAGCTGACTTGATGGCAGCTTACAACAACACACTTGCCAGGGTGTCCCAGCACACAGATATTCCAGAGATCAATCACAATCCACAACAACATCAATCAAAATCTACATCAATACCAAAGGAAACCATACGACAGAACACAGACGCTGCTGGGAAAATCTCATCTGGGTGACCTTCCCAGTAACCAGTTTTTGGAGGCTAGGAAAGAGGTCTCTCCAGCGTGATCATAAAAAGAATTAAGTGGCCTGGTTCTGTCTGCAGCTCAGGATAATGGCCTCCTTGCAAGGAAGTGCGTCTTTTCCTGAATGCCCTTAGCTGATAAGGTTAGCTTTTCCGTGGGGAAAAATAGCCAACCTTCAGTTATCCAAAGTGGGTTTGGATTTCAGCTGAAATCATCTCTTTTTAGGCAATGAAGTCTGAAAACCCTTCATGCTAAGTGGAAAGAGTATTGTAAAAGAGTCAAGAGACCCAAGCTTTAGGCTAATGTTCTGTAACTGGGTGTCAGGTGACTCTGGACAGGTCATGTCCTATCTGGGGCCTCAGTCTCCCCATCTGCAAAATGAGAGAATTGGTCTGAATGGTCACTAAGGGTATTTCCATATCAATATTAGAGGTTCTCAATCCTGGCTGCACCTGAGAACTGCCTTGGGGAGCAGGTGGAGCTCAGTAACACACTTTGGGATTATTTAAACATGCACAAGAGATTCTGAAACTGGCATGTTCTGGAGTGTCAGCCCATGACAGAGGATGAGTAGGAAGAAGATTGAGGACAATAGACCAGCTGAGATTTTCAATAGCTTTCCTGTTACTTTCTAGATGCATCTCTGGTAATTCTAAATGCCTAATTTCTAAGTATAGTTCACAACCTGTCTACTACTTACTTAACAAACTCTTTTAAAACTATTACCTAAATCTTCTTGCAAATAGCACTGCAATGGACATTATAATCTCCAACTGTGATAGGCTTTGTGCTATCACTTCCTGGCTATGTGAAGTTGGGAAAAGTCTTTTCTTTTTTATTTCCTCATCTGTAAACTGTGCATAATATTATACCTCCAGTGCTGTTGTCAGAATTAAGTAAAATAACATACATAAAACACCGAGCATCATGGTTGGCACACGGCAGCTGCTCTGTTACAGTAAGTTCCTCCCACTTATCACTCTATTGATTTAGTCAGATTATCTTTGCATAAATTGTCCCTGGTGATACAGTAGTTAGGAGCTTGACTGTTAACCAAAAGGTCAGCAGTGGGAGAAAGATGTGGGAGTCTGTTCATAAAGATTACAACACTGGAAACCCTATGGGACACTTCTCCCCTGTTTTATAGGCTCCCTGAGTTAAAACCGACTGAATGGCAATGCGTTTGGCTTTTTGGGTGGTACAACGGTTAGGAGCTTGGCTGCTAACCAGAAAGCTGGCAATTCAACCCCACCAGCTGTTCTGGAGGAGAAAAGAGCTGGTGATCTGCTCTCATGAAGTTTATAGCCTAGGAAACCCTATGTGGCAGTTCTCTCTCCTACAGGGCCACTATGAGTCAGAACCAACTCAAGGGCACACAACAACAACAACAACCTTTGCATAGGACAACCTTCCCCAAAGTGTGCTCTCTGTAACATTACTACTTCCCTCAAGATGCTTCCCACAGGGAGATAAAAGGGATCTTTATGGGCAAACACATTAGGAAAACTTGCAGGCCATAGACATTTCTTGAAGTGGTACTGATGTGCTGGTAAACCAGTTCTGTGAAAAAAAGTTAAAACAAAAACTAAATCCCAGATTTGCAGTGTTTGTTGATTTCTGCGGCTGAAATACTCCCATCTTGGCTGATGTTGTTGTTGTGTGCCATCGAGTCGGACCCGACTCATAGCGAACCCTCCTTGGGTTGCCAAGGCAGTCTCACTACCAAAGTAGATTGCCCAACCTTCCTTCTGAGGACTGGCTGGTAGGTTTGAACCGTCAGCCTTCTGGTTAGCAGTCAAGTGCTTTAGGCACTATGCTACCAGAGTCAGTGAACTTAGAGTTGGGAGGAGATATGCAGAATCTTTGGTCCCAGCATAACTCCTAAAATCATTGTTAGCATGTCATAGTCTCTGATATTTCCTATAATAGATAAACCTGTTTAGCTTTATTTAACTCAGTGTTTCCCAAATGTCTTGATGCCCAAGGAACAGGTGTTTCCTAGGACATATTTTCAGAAGTGATTTGACTTAGCTTATCTTTTTCTTTTCTAAAAATCAATCAACATGTCATCATAAAAATTGTGAAGGTGTGGCCTAGACAATTAGGGGCAGAGTGCGAGGAGAGGTATGCAGGACAGAAAAGCAACAGCTCCTATCTTTCAGAGGAAAGCCATGACTGCCCAACATGAAGTGATTGATGAAGAACAACTGGACTATAACCAAGTACTACATTGAGACTTCGGACTTTAGTGCAGAGAATAAGCCCAGAGAGGGCTGGAGAAACAGGGAGAGTTCTCTGCATGAGGTGGCTGTCAACTGAGGCTTAGAGCACATGTGGGCTTGGGAGGTTTTGAAGAGGATCAGAGGAGAAAAAGGCTATTGCAAATGGATATAACTTAAACAAAGACATGAGATTTTTAATGAGTAGGAGATTGGTCACTGAAAAGAGGAAATGTCTCCCTCCTTCATGCAGTTTCCTTCAGAATCTTACCTGGAACCATTAGACAACACAGCTTCAAAGAGCTGCTAACCTGTACTAGATTACCTCATCCATTTCCATCCATGCCAGGAAGGCACGTTTCTGTGTGTGTCCATCTCTCTGCAACTGGGCCTATATCTGTGTATATGTGTGTTTGTCTATCTGCGATTCAGAAGGTTCCCAGGGTAAACAAATTCCTTGGTGTGGAG